>NW_026960791.1:0-41074 GCF_021018805.1 Prinia subflava | reverse complement strand
GTTTAAAAGCTGGCAGCACTGTGAGGGGAATGGGGGAGAGCTGCAGTACTGCTCTGTGTCCAGAAAGGGACACCATTTGGCGAGCATGGGAGAGATCTGCAGTACTGAACTGTGTCCACAAAAGGGCAGCACTGAGACAGAAGTTTTGAAGAGCTGTAGTACCACACTGTGTCCACAAGGGGGCAGCACTGAGACAGGAATTTTGAAGAGCTGCAGTACCGCACTGTGTCCACAAGGGGGCAGCACTGAGACAGGAAAGAAAAATAGCTGCAGTACTGCACAATGTCCACAATGGGGCAGCACTGAGACAGGAATTTTGAAGAGCTGCAGTACCGCACTGTGTCCACAATGGGGCAGCACTGAGATAGGAAAGAAAAGAAGCTGCAGTACCACATTGTGTCCACAAGGACGCGGCACTGCGACCGGAGTTTTGAAGAGCTTCAGTACCCCATAGTGTCCACAAAGGGGCAGCACTGAGACAGGAATTTAGAAGAGCTGCAGTACCACACTGTGTCCACACGGGGGCAGCACTGGGACGGATGGAAAGAAGAGCTGCAGTACCACACTGTGTCAACAAGGTGGCAGCACTGACGGGCATGGGAGAGAGCTGCAGCAGAGCACTGCGTCCACAAAGGGGGATGCACTGGGACAGGCACGGGGGAGAACCTAAGTGCCACACTGTGTCCACCAGGGGGCAGCACTGGAACGGGCACCTGAGAGAACTGAAGTACCGTACTGCGTCCACAAGAAGGCAGAACCGGGACAGGCATAGAGGAGAGCTGCAGAACCGCATTGTGTCCTCAAGATAGTAGCACTAGGGGCCCAGCTCACTGCGGCTCCTGTAGAAAAGGCACGGGGGAAAGTTCAGTACCGCGCTGTGTTTAAAAGCTGACAGCACTGTGACAGGAATGAGGGAGAGCTGCAATACTGCTCTGTGTCCAGAAAGGGACAGCATTTGATGGGCATGGGAGAGACCTGCAGTACCGCACTGTGTCCACAAGGTGGCAGCACTGAGAGAGGAAAGAAAAACAGCTGGAGTACCGCACTGTGTCCACAAGGGGGCAGTACTGAGACAGGAATTTTGAAGAGCTGCATTATTGCACTGTGTTCACAAGGAGGCAGCATTGAGACAGGAAAGAAAAATAGCTGCAGTACCGCACTGTGTCCATAAGGGGGCAGTACTGGGTCAGGCACAGAGGAGAGCTGCAGTACCACACTGTGTCCACACGGGGGCAGCACTGCGACGGACAGAAGGAAGAGCTGCATTACCGCACTGTGTCCACAAGAAGGCAGAACCGGGATGGGCATAGAGGAGAGCTGCAGAACCGCATTGTGTCAACAAGGTGGTAGCACAAGTTGCCCAGCTCACTGCGGCTCCTATAGAAAAGGCACCGGGGGAAAGCTGCAGTACCGCGTTGTGTTTAGAAGGTGGCAGCACTGGGACAGGAATGAAGGAGAGCTGCAGTACTGCTCCGTGTCCACAAGTGGGCAGCACTGAGATGGGCACCAGGAAGAGCTGCAGTACCACACTGTGTCCACCAGGGGGCAGCACTGGAACGGGCACCGGGGAGAGCTGAAGTACCGTACTGCGTCCACAAGAAGGCAGAACCGGGACGGGCATAGAGGAGAGCTGCAGAACCGCATTGTGTCCTCAAGGTAGTAGCACTAGGGGCCCAGCTCACTGCGGCTCCTGTAGAAAGGGCACGGGGGAAAGTTCAGTACCGCGCTGTGTTTAAAAGCTGACAGCACTGTGACAGGAATGAGGGAGAGCTGCAATACTGCTCTGTGTCCAGAAAGGGACAGCATTTGATGGGCATGGGAGAGACCTGCAGTACCGCACTGTGTCCACAAGGTGGCAGCACTGAGAGAGGAAAGAAAAACAGCTGGAGTACCGCACTGTGTCCACAAGGGGGCAGTACTGAGATAGGAATTTTGAAGAGCTGCATTATTGCACTGTGTTCACAAGGAGGAAGCATTGAGACAGGAAAGAAAAATAGCTGCAGTACCGCACTGTGTCCACAATAGGGCAGAAATAAGACAGGAATTTTGAAAAGATGCAGTACCGCACTGTGTCCTCTAGGGGGCAGCACTGAGACAGGAATTTTGAAGAGCTGCAGTACCGCACTGTGTCCACAACGTGGCAGCACTGAGACAGGAAAGAAAAACAGCTGCAGTACCACACTTTGTCCACAAGGGGGCAGCACTGAGAAAGAAATTTTGAATAGCTGCAGTACCACACTGTGTCCACAAGGGGGCAGCACTGAGACAGGAAAGAAAAATAGCTGCAGTACCGCACTGTGTCCACAAGATGGCAGCACTGAGAAAGGAATTTTGTGGAACTGCATTATTGCACTGTGTCCACAAAAAGGCAGCACTGAGACAGGAAAGAAAAATAGCTGCAGTACCGCACTATGTCCACAAGGGGGAAGCACTGTGACAGAAAAGAAAAATAACTGCAGTACCGCACAATGTCCACAATGGGGCAGCACTGAGACAGGAATTTTAAAGAGCTGCAGTACTGCACTGTGTCCAAAAGGGGGCAGCACTGAGACAGGTATTTTGAAGTCCTGCAGTACCGCACTGTGTCTACAAGGGGGCAGCACTGACACAGGAAAGAAAAGTAGCTGCAGTACCACACTGTGTCCACAAGGAGGCAGCACTGCGATCCGGAGTTTTGAAGAGCTGCAGTACCCCATAGTGTCCACAAGGGGGCAGCACTGAGACAGGAATTTAGAAGAGCTGCAGTACCACACTGTGTCCAACAGGGGGCAGCACTGAGAAAGTAATTTTGTGCAGCTGCATTATTGCACTGTGTCCACAAGGGGGCAGCACTGAGACAGGAAAGAAAAATAGCTGCAGTACCACTTTGTATCCAAAAGGCGGCAGCACTGAGACAGGAGTTTTGAAGAGCTGCAGTACCGCCATGTTACCACAAGCGGGCAGAACCGTTACGGGCACAGAGGAGAGCTGCAGTACCGCACTATGTCCATATGGGGGCAGCACTGGGACGGACACAAGGAAGAGCTGCAGTACCGCACTGTGTCCATAAGAAGGCAGAACCGGGATGGGCATAGAGGAGAGCTGCAGAACCGCATTGTGTCAACAAGGTGGTAGCACAAGTTGCCCGGCTCACTGCGGCTCCTATAGAAAAGGCAACGGGGGAAAGCTGCAGTACCGCGTTCTGTTTAAAAGGTGGCAGCACTGGGAAAGGAATGAAGGAGAGCTGCAGTACTGCTCCGTGTCCACAAGGGGGCAGCACTGAGATGGGCACCAGGACCGCACTGTGTCCACAAGTGGGCAACACTGAGACAGGAGTTTTGAAGAGCTGCAGTACCATATTGTGTCCACAAGGGGGCAGCACTGAGGCAGGAATTTTGAAGAGCTGCAGTCCCACACTGTGTCCACAAGGGGGCAGCACTGAGACAGGAATTTTGAAGAGCTGCACTACCACACTGTGTCCACAAGGTGGCAGCACTGAGACAGGAAAGAAAAACAGCTGCAGTTCCACATTTTGTCCATATGGGGGTAGCACTGAGACAGGAATTTTTAAGAGCTGCATTACCGCACTGTGGCCACAAGGGGGCAGCACTGAGACAGCAATTTTGAAGAGCTGCAGTACCGCACTGTGTCCACAAGAGGGCAGCACTGAGACAGGAATTTTGAATAGCTGCAGTACCACACTGTGTCCATAAAGGGGCAGTACTGAGACAGAAATATTAAAGAGCTGCAATACCGCACTGTGTCCACAAGATGGCAACACTGAGAAAGGAATTTTGTAGAACTGCATTATTGAACTGTGTCCACAAAAGCGCAGCACTGAGACAGGAAAGAAAAATAGCTGCAGTACCGCACTGTGTCCACAAGGGGGCAGCACTGAGACAGGAAAGAAAAATAGCTGCGGTACAGCACTGTGTCCACAAAGGGGGAAGCACTGAGACATTAGTTATGAAGAGCTGCAGTACCACACTGTGTCCAGAAGGGGGAAGCACTTAGACAGGAATTTTGAAGAGCTGCAGTACCGCACTGTGTCCACAAGAGGAGATACACTGAGACAGGGACTTTGAAGAGCTGCAGTACCACACTGTGTCCACAAGGGGGAAGCACAGAGACAATGGGTTTTCAATGTGTTACTTTCTGGAGTTGATCAAATCACAGTTCTTGTCTGTTTGTTTGTGTTCCCAGGAAAGAGAGAAGCTGCTGCAGACAGTTTTTTGCCTTAGCCACTACTGGCTTCTACACTGCACCGGTTGGTGTCTTTCATGTCCTTAGAAGAAGAACCAAAGCTGTTACTGCCTAATTTGCTTAATTTCCATGAAAGAGCTCTGTAACACAAAGCTTGGCTTTTCCGAGTGAACAGTGATCTCTGCTTTTGGTTTCTATGTCGTGCTTTCTGGAGTTGATCAAAACACAATTCTTGTCTGTTTGGTTGTGTTCCCAGGAAGCAGAGAAGCTGCTGCAGACACTTACTTGCCTTTTGCAGTACCGGTTGACACTTTGCACATGGATGTGTTTTCCTTGTCACCACACCAAGAAGAAAGGTGATTACTTCCTATTTGGCTTGATTTCCATGAAAGAGCCATGGAACAGAAAACTTTCCTTTGACACTCTACCGCTTGATGCTTCTCACGTCTATAGAGCAGAACCAAAGCTGGTATTGCCTAGATGACTAAGTCTCCATGAAAGTGCTCTGTAACATCAAGCTTTGCTTTTCAGCTTGAACACTGAAGTCTGCATTTGGTTTCAATGTGTTACTTTCTGGAGTTGATCAAATCACAGTTCTTGTCTGTTTGTTTGTGTTCCCAGGAAAGAGAGAAGCTGCTGCAGACAGTTTTTTGCCTTAGCCACTACTGGCTTCTACACTGCACCGGTTGGTGTCTTTCATGTCCTTAGAAGAAGAACCAAAGCTGTTACTGCCTAATTTGCTTAATTTCCATGAAAGAGCTCTGTAACACAAAGCTTGGCTTTTCCGAGTGAACAGTGATCTCTGCTTTTGGTTTCTATGTCGTGCTTTCTGGAGTTGATCAAAACACAATTCTTGTCTGTTTGGTTGTGTTCCCAGGAAGCAGAGAAGCTGCTGCAGACACTTACTTGCCTTTTGCAGTACCGGTTGACACTTTGCACATGGATGTGTTTTCCTTGTCACCACACCAAGAAGAAAGGTGATTACTTCCTATTTGGCTTGATTTCCATGAAAGAGCCATGGAACAGAAAACTTTCCTTTGACACTCTACCGCTTGATGTTTCTCATGTCTATAGAGCAGAACCAAAGCTGGTATTGCCTAGATGACTAAGTCTCCATGAAAGTGCTCTGTAACATCAAGCTTTGCTTTTCAGCTTGAACACTGAAGTCTGCATTTGGTTTCAATGTGTTACTTTCTGGAGTTGATCAAATCACAGTTCTTGTCTGTTTGTTTGTGTTCCCAGGAAAGAGAGAAGCTGCTGCAGACAGTTTTTTGCCTCATCCACTACTGGCTTCTACACTGCACCGGTTGGTGTCTTTCATGTCCTTAGAAGAAGAACCAAAGCTGTCACTGCCTAATTTGCTTAATTTCCATGAAAGAGCTCTGTAACACAAATGTGTTACGACCTAAATTGCTTGATTTCCATGGAAGAGCTATGTAGAACACTATGCTTTGCTGTTGCTGTGTTGGTTTTCTCAAGACACAAGCCCTGTTGGTTGTCTGTGTTTTCAGCAAGTAGAGAAGCTGCTGCAGACACTTTCTTGCCCCTTTTCCACTACTGACGTATATATTGTACCAGTTGGTGTATTCCTCGTCTGCAGAGCAAGAGCAAAGGTTTTAGGATCTAAATTGCTTGTTTTCCATGGAAGAGCTATGTAGAACACTATGCTTTGCTGTTGCTGTGTTGGTTTTCTAAAGACACAAGCCCTGTTTGTTCCCTGTGTTTTCAGCAAGCAGAGAAGCTGCTGCAGACACTTTCTTGCTCCTTTTCCACTAGTGAAGTATATTTTGTACCAGTTGGTGTGTTCCTCCTCTGCAGAGCAAGAGCAAAGGTTTTAGGTTCTAAATTGCTTGTTTTCCATGGAAGAGCTATGTAGAACACTATGCTTTGCTGTTGCTGTGTTGGTTTTCTCAAGACACAAGTCCTGTTGGTTGTCTGTGTTTGCAGCAAGCAGAGAAGCTGCTGCAGACACTTTCTTGCCCCTTTTCCACAAGTGAAGTATATTTTGTACCAGTTGGTGTATTCCTCGTCTGCAGAGCAAGAGCAAAGGTGTTAGGACCTAAACTGCTTAATTTCCTTGGAAGAGCTCTGTAGAATACTATGGTTTTCGGTTGCTGTGTTTGTTTTCTCAAGACACAAGCCCTGTTTTTTCTCTGTGTTTTCAGCAAGCAGAGAAGCTGCTGCAGACACTTTCTTGCCCCTTTTCCACAAGTGAAGTATATTTTGTACCAGTTTGTGTATTCCTCGTCTGCAGAGCAAGAGCAAAGGTGTTAGGACCTAAATTTCTTGTTTTCCATTAAAGAGCTCTGTAGAACACTATGCTTTGCTGTTGCTGTGTTGGTTTTCTCAAGACACAAGCCCTGTTGGTTGTCTGTGTTTGCAGCAAGCGGAGAAGCTCTGGAAGACACGTACCTGCTTTCTCCACTACTGACGTATATTTTGTACCAGTTGGTGTGTTCCTCGTCTGCAGAGCAAGAAGAAAAGCCGTTGCGGCCTAAATTACTTGATTTCCATGGAACAGCTATGTAGAACACTATGCCTTGCTGTTACAGTATTGGTTTTCTCAACACACAGGTCCTGTAGTTCTCTGTGTTTTCAGCGAGCAGAGAAGCTCTTGAAGACACGTACCTGCTTTCTCCACTACTGACATATATTTTCCCCCAGTTGGTGTGTTCCTCGTCTGCAAAGCAAGAGCAAAGGTGTTAGGACATATATTGCTTGATTTCCATGGAAGAGCTATGTAGAACACTATGCTTTGCTGTTGCTGTGTTGTTTTTCTCAAGACACAAGCCTTGTTGGTTCTCTGTACTCGCAGCGAGCAGAAACGCTGCTGCAGACCCTTTCCTGCTTTCTCCACTAGTGCCTTACATGTTGTACCGGTTTGTGTATTCCTCGTCTGCAGAGCAAGATCAAAGGTTTTAGGACTTAAATTGCTTGATTTCATTGGAATAGCTATTAAGAACACTATGCTTTGCTGTTGCTGTGTTGGTTTTCTCAAGACACAAGTCCTGTTGGTTGTCTGTGTTTGCAGCAAGCAGAGAAGCTGCTGCAGACACTTTCTTGCCCCTTTTTCACAAGTGAAGTATATTTTGTACCAGTTGGTGTATTCCTCGTCTGCAGAGCAAGAGCAAATATGTTAGGACCTAAATTGCTTGATTTCCATGGAAGAGCTATATAGAACACTATGCTTTCCTGTTGCTGTGTCGGTTTTCTCAAGAAAGAAATCCTGTTGGTTCTCTGTACTTGCAGCGAGCAGAGAACCTCTTGAAGACACGTACCTGCTTTCTCCACTACTGACGTATATTTTGTACCAGTTGGTGTATTCCTCGTCTGCAGAGCAGGAGCAAAGGTTTTAGGACCTAAATTGCTTGATTTCATTGGAAGAGCTATGTAGAACACTATGCTTTGCTGTTGCTGTGTTGTTTTTCTAAAGACACAAGCCCTGTTTGTTCCCTGTGTTTTCAGCAAGCAGAGAAGCTGCTGCAGACACTTTCTTGCCCCTTTTCCACAAGTGAAGTATATTTTGTACCAGTTGGTGTATTCCTCGTCTGCAGAGCAAGAGCAAAGGTTTTAGGATCTAAATTGCTTGTTTTCCATGGAAGAGCTCTGTAGAAGACTATGCTTTGCTGTTGCTGTGTTGGTTTTCTCAAGACACAAGCCCTGTTGTTTGTCTGTGCTTGCAGCAAGCAGAGAAGCTCTGGAAGACACGTACCTGCTTTCTCCACTACTGACGTATATTTTGTACCAGTTGGTGTGTTCCTCGTCTGCAGAGCAAGAGAAAATGTGTTAGGACCTAAATTGCTTGATTTCCATGGAAGAGCTCTGTAGAACACTATGCTTTGCTGTTGCTGTGTTGGTTTTCTCAAGACACAAGTCCTGTTGGTTGTCTGTGTTTGCAGCAAGCAGAGAAGCTGCTGCAGACACTTTCTTGCCCCTTTTCCACAAGTGAAGTATATTTTGTACCAGTTGGTGTATTCCTCGTCTGCAGAGCAAGAGCAAATATGTTAGGACCTAAATTGCTTGTTTTCCATGGAAGAGCTCTGTAGAACACTATGCTTTGCTGTTGCTGTGTCGGTTTTCTCAAGAAACAAACCCTGTTTGTTCTCTGTGCTTGCCCCTTTTCCACTAGTGAAGTATATTTTGTACCAGTTGGTGTGTTCCTCCTCTGCAGAGCAAGAGCAAAGGTTTTAGGATCTAAATTGCTTGTTTTCCATGGAAGAGCTATTAAGAACACTATGCTTTGCTGTTGCTGTGTTGGTTTTCTAAGGACACAAGCCCTGTTTGTTCCCTGTGTTTTCAGCAAGCAGAGAAGCTGCTGCAGACACTTTCTTGCCCCTTTTCCACAAGTGAAGTATATTTTGTACCAGTTGGTGTATTCCTCGTCTGCAGAGCAAGAGCAAATGTGTTAGGACCTGAATTGCTTGATTTCCATGGAAGAGCTCTGTAGAACACTATGCTTTGCTGTTGCTGTGTCGGTTTTCTCAAGAAACAAACCCTGTTTGTTCTCTGTACTTGCAGCGAGCAGAGAAGCTCTTGAAGACACGTACCTGCTTTCTCCACTACTGACGTATATTTTGTACCAGTTGGTGTATTCCTCGTCTGGAGAGCAGGAGCAAAGGTTTTAGGACCTAAATTACTTGATTTCCTTGGAAGAGATATGTAGAACACTATGCTTTGCTGTTACTGATGTGGTTTTCTCAAGACACAAGTCCTGTTGGTTGTCTTTGTTTGCAGCAAGCAGAGAAGCTGCTGCAGACAGTTTCTTGCCCCTTTTCCACAAGTGAAGTATATTTTGTACCAGTTGGTGTATTCCTCGTCTGCAGAGCAAGAGCAAAGGTTTTAGGATCTAAATTGCTTGTTTTCCATGGAAGAGCTATGTAGAACACTATGCTTTGCTGTTGCTGTGTTGGTTTTCTCAAGACACAAACCCTGTTTGTTCCCTGTGTTTTCAGCAAGCAGAGAAGCTGCTGCAGACACTTTCTTGCCCCTTTTTCACAAGTGAAGTATATTTTGTACCAGTTGGTGTGTTCCTCGTCTGCAGAGACGGATCAAAGGTTTTAGGACTTAAATTGCTTGATTTCATTGGAAGAGCTATTAAGAACACTATGCTTTGCTGTTGCTGTGTTGGTTTTCTAAAGACACAAGCGCTGTTTGTTCCCTGTGTTTTCAGCAAGCAGAGAAGCTCTTGAAGACACGTACCTGCTTTCTCCACTACTGACGTATATTTTGTACCAGTTGGTGTGTTCCTCGTCTGCAAAGCAAGAGCAAAGGTGTTAGGACCTAAATTGCTTGATTTCCATGGAAGAGCTCTGTAGAACACTATGCTTTGCTGTTGCTGTGTCGGTTTTCTCAAGAAACAAAACCTGTTTGTTCTCTGTACTTGCAGCGAGCAGAGAAGCTCTTGAAGACACGTACCTGCTTTCTCCACTACTGACGTATATTTTGTACCAGTTGGTGTATTCCTCGTCTGGAGAGCAGGAGCAAAGGTTTTAGGACCTAAACTGCTTGATTTCCTTGGAAGAGATATGTAGAACACTGTGCTTTGCTGTTACTGATTTGGTTTTCTCAAGACACAAGCCTTGTTGGTTGTCTGAGTTTCCAGCGAGCAGAAAAGCTGCTGCAGACACTTTCTTGCCCCTTTTCCACAAGTGAAGTATATTTTGTACCAGTTTGTGTGTTCCTCGTCTGCAGAGCAAGAGCAAAGGTTTTAGGATCTATATTGCTTGTTTTCCATGGAAGAGCTCTGTAGAACACTATGCTTTGCTGTTGCTGTGTTTGTTTTCTCAAGACACAAGTCCTGTTGGTTGTCTGTGTTTGCAGCAAGCAGAGAAGCTGCTGCAGACACTTTCTTGCCCCTTTTCCACAAGTGAAGTATATTTTGTACCAGTTGGTGTATTCCTCGTCTGGAGAGCAGGAGCAAAGGTTTTAGGACCTAAATTGCTTGATTTCCTTGGAAGAGATATGTAGAACACTGTGCTTTGCTGTTACTGTGTTGGTTTTCTCAAGACACAAGCCTTGTTAGTTGTATGTGTTTCCAGCGAGCAGAAAAGCTGCTGCAGACACTTTCTTGCCCCTTTTCCACAAGTGAAGTATATTTTGTACCAGTTGGTGTATTCCTCGTCTGCAGAGCAAGAGCAAAGGTTTTAGGATCTAAATTGCTTGTTTTCCATGGAAGAGCTATGTAGAACACTATGGTTTTCGGTTGCTGTGTTTGTTTTCTCAAGACACAAGCCCTGTTTGTTCTCTGTGTTTTCAGCAAGCAGAGAAGCTGCTGCAGACACTTTCTTGCTCCTTTTCCACTAGTGAAGTATATTTTGTACCAGTTTGTGTATTCCTCGTCTGCAGAGCAAGAGCAAAGGTTTTAGGATCTAAATTGCTTGTTTTCCATGGAAGAGCTATGTAGAACACTATGCTTTGCTGTTGCTGTGTTGGTTTTCTCAAGACACAAACCCTGTTTGTTCCCTGTGTTTTCAGCAAGCAGAGAAGCTGCTGCAGACACTTTCTTGCCCCTTTTTCACAAGTGAAGTATATTTTGTACCAGTTGGTGTGTTCCTCGTCTGCAGAGACGGATCAAAGGTTTTAGGACTTAAATTGCTTGATTTCATTGGAAGAGCTATTAAGAACACTATGCTTTGCTGTTGCTGTGTTGGTTTTCTAAAGACACAAGCGCTGTTTGTTCCCTGTGTTTTCAGCAAGCAGAGAAGCTCTTTTAGACACGTACTTGCTTTCTCCACTACTGACATATATTTTGTACCAGTTGGTGTGTTCCTCGTCTGGAGAGCAAGAGCAAAGGTTCTAGGACTTAAATTGCTTGATTTCCATGGAAGAGCTCTGTAGAACACTCAGCTTTGCTGTTACTGTGTTGGTTTTCTCAAGACACAAGTCTTGTTGGTTGTCTGAGTTTCCAGCGAGCAGAAAAGCTGCTGCAGACACTTTCTTGCCCCTTTTCCACAAGTGAAGTGTATTTTCTACCAGTTGGTGTATTCCTCGTCTGCAGAGCAAGAGCAAAGGTTTTAGGATCTAAATTGCTTGTTTTCCATGGAAGAGCTATGTAGAACACTATGCTTTGCTGTTGCTGTGTTGGTTTTCTAAAGACACAAACCCTGTTTGTTCCCTGTGTTTTCAGCAAGCAGAGAAGCTGCTGCAGACACTTTCTTGCCCCTTTTCCACAAGTGAAGTATATTTTGTACCAGTTGGTGTATTCCTTGTCTGCAGAGCAAGAGCAAAGGTTTTAGGATCTAAATTGCTTGTTTTCCATGGAAGAGCTCTGTAGAACACTATGCTTTGCTGTTGCTGTGTTGGTTTTCTCAAGACACAAGTCCTGTTGGTTGTCTGTGTTTGCAGCAAGCAGAGAAGCTGCTGCAGACACTTTCTTGCCCCTTTTCCACAAGTGAAGTATATTTTGTACCAGTTGGTGTATTCCTCGTCTGCAGAGCAAGAGCAAAGGTGTTAGGACCTAAATTGCTTGATTTCCATGGAAGAGCTCTGTAGAACACTATGCTTTGCTGTTGCTGTGTCGGTTTTCTCAAGAAACAAAACCTGTTTGTTCTCTGTACTTGCAGCGAGCAGAGAAGCTCTTGAAGACACGTACCTGCTTTCTCCACTACTGACGTATATTTTGTACCAGTTGGTGTATTCCTCGTCTGGAGAGCAGGAGCAAAGGTTTTAGGACCTAAATTGCTTGATTTCCTTGGAAGAGCTCTGTAGAACACTGTGCTTTGCTGTTACTGTGTTGGTTTTCTCAAGACACAAGCCTTGTTAGTTTTATGTGTTTCCAGCGAGCAGAAAAGCTGCTGCAGACACTTTCTTGCCCCTTTTCCACAAGTGAAGTATATTTTGTACCAGTTGGTGTATTCCTCGTCTGCAGAGCAAGAGCAAAGGTTTTAGGATCTAAATTGCTTGTTTTCCATGGAAGAGCTATGTAGAACACTATGGTTTTCGGTTGCTGTGTTTGTTTTCTCAAGACACAAGCCCTGTTTGTTCTCTGTGTTTTCAGCAAGCAGAGAAGCTGCTGCAGACACTTTCTTGCTCCTTTTCCACTAGTGAAGTATATTTTGTACCAGTTTGTGTATTCCTCGTCTGCAGAGCAAGAGCAAAGGTTTTAGGATCTAAATTGCTTGTTTTCCATGGAAGAGCTATGTAGAACACTATGCTTTGCTGTTGCTGTGTTGGTTTTCTCAAGACACAAGTCCTGTTGGTTGTCTGTGTTTGCAGCAAGCAGAGAAGCTGCTGCAGACACTTTCTTGCCCCTTTTTCACAAGTGAAGTATATTTTGTACCAGTTGGTGTGTTCCTCGTCTGCAGAGACGGATCAAAGGTTTTAGGACCTAAATTGCTTGATTTCATTGGAAGAGCTATTAAGAACACTATGCTTTGCTGTTGCTGTGTTGGTTTTCTAAACACACAAGCCCTGTTTGTTCCCTGTGTTTTCAGCAAGCAGAGAAGCTCTTGAAGACACGTACCTGCTTTCTCCACTACTGACGTATATTTTGTACCAGTTGGTGTGTTCCTCGTCTGCAAAGCAAGAGCAAAGGTTTTAGGACTTAAATTGCTTGATTTCCATGGAAGAGCTCTGTAGAACACTATGCTTTGCTGTTACTGTGTTGGTTTTCTCAAGACACAAGTCTTGTTGGTTGTCTAAATTTCCAGCGAGCAGAAAAGCTGCTGCAGACACTTTCTTGCCCCTTTTCCACAAGTGAAGTATATTTTGTACCAGTTGGTGTATTAATCTTCTGCAGAGCAAGAGCAAAGGTTTTAGGATCTAAATTGCTTGTTTTCCATGGAAGAGCTATGTAGAACACTATGCTTTGCTGTTGCTGTGTTGGTTTTCTCAAGACACATGTCCTGTTGGTTGTCTGTGTTTGCAGCAAGCAGAGAAGCTGCTGCAGACACTTTCTTTCCCCTTTTTCACAAGTGAAGTATATTTTGTACCAGTTGGTGTGTTCCTCGTCTGCAAAGCAAGAGCAAATGTGTTAGGACCTAAATTGCTTGATTTCCATGGAAGAGCTCTGTAGAACACTATGCTTTGCTGTTGCTGTGTCGGTTTTCTCAAGAAACAAACCCTGTTTGTTCTCTGTACTTGCAGCGAGCAGAGAAGCTCTTGAAGACACGTACCTGCTTTCTCCACTACTGACGTATATTTTGTACCAGTTGGTGTATTCCTCGTCTGGAGAGCAGGAGCAAAGGTTTTAGGACCTAAATTGCTTGATTTCCTTGGAAGAGATATGTAGAACACTGTGCTTTGCTGTTACTGTGTTGGTTTTCTCAAGACACAAGCCTTGTTAGTTGTATGTGTTTCCAGCGAGCAGAAAAGCTGCTGCAGACACTTTCTTGCCCCTTTTCCACAAGTGAAGTATATTTTGTACCAGTTGGTGTATTCCTCGTCTGCAGAGCAAGAGCAAAGGTTTTAGGATCTAAATTGCTTGTTTTCCATGGAAGAGCTATGTAGAACACTATGGTTTTCGGTTGCTGTGTTTGTTTTCTCAAGACACAAACCCTGTTTGTTCTCTGTGTTTTCAGCAAGCAGAGAAGCTGCTGCAGACACTTTCTTGCTCCTTTTCCACTAGTGAAGTATATTTTGTACCAGTTGGTGTATTCCTCGTCTGGAGAGCAGGAGCAAAGGTTTTAGGACCTAAATTGCTTGATTTCCTTGGAAGAGATATGTAGAACACTATGCTTTGCTGTTGCTGTGTTGGTTTTCTCAAGACACAAACCCTGTTTGTTCCCTGTGTTTTCAGCAAGCAGAGAAGCTGCTGCAGACACTTTCTTGCCCCTTTTCCACAAGTGAAGTATATTTTGTACCAGTTGGTGTATTCCTCGTCTGCAGAGCAAGAGCAAAGGTTTTAGGATCTAAATTGCTTGTTTTCCATGGAAGAGCTCTGTAGAACACTATGCTTTGCTGTTGCTGTGTTGGTTTTCTAAAGACACAAGTCCTGTTTGTTCTCTGTGTTTTCAGCAAGCAGAGAAGCTGCTGCAGACACTTTCTTGCTCCTTTTCCACTAGTGAAGTATATTTTGTACCAGTGGGTGTGTTCCTCGTCTGCAGAGACGGATCAAAGGTTTTAGGACTTAAATTGCTTGATTTCATTGGAAGAGCTATTAAGAACACTATGCTTTGCTGTTGCTGTGTTGGTTTTCTAAACACACAAGCGCTGTTTGTTCCCTGTGTTTTCAGCAAGCAGAGAAGCTCTTGAAGACACGTACCTGCTTTCTCCACTACTGACGTATATTTTGTACCAGTTGGTGTGTTCCTCGTCTGCAAAGCAAGAGCAAAGGTTTTAGGACTTAAATTGCTTGATTTCCATGGAAGAGCTCTGTAGAACACTATGCTTTGCTGTTACTGTGTTGGTTTTCTCAAGACACAAGTCTTGTTGGTTGTCTGAGTTTCCAGCGAGCAGAAAAGCTGCTGCAGACACTTTCTTGCCCCTTTTCCACAAGTGAAGTATATTTTGTACCAGTTGGTGTATTCCTCTTCTGCAGAGCAAGAGCAAAGGTTTTAGGATCTAAATTGCTTGTTTTCCATGGAAGAGCTCTGTAGAACACTATGCTTTGCTGTTGCTGTGTTGGTTTTCTCAAGACACAAGTCTTGTTGGTTGTCTGAGTTTCCAGCGAGCAGAAAAGCTGCTGCAGACACTTTCTTCCCCCTTTTCCACAAGTGAAGTATATTTTGTACCAGTTGGTGTATTCCTCGTCTGCAGAGCAAGAGCAAAGGTTTTAGGATCTAAATTGCTTGTTTTCCATGGAAGAGCTATGTAGAACACTATGCTTTGCTGTTGCTGTGTTGGTTTTCTAAAGACACAAACCCTGTTTGTTCCCTGTGTTTTCAGCAAGCAGAGAAGCTGCTGCAGACACTTTCTTGCCCCTTTTCCACAAGTGAAGTATATTTTGTACCAGTTGGTTTATTCCTTGTCTGCAGATCAAGAGCAAAGGTTTTAGGATCTAAATTGCTTGTTTTCCATGGAAGAGCTCTGTAGAACACTATGCTTTGCTGTTGCTGTGTTTGTTTTCTCAAGACACAAGCCCTGTTTGTTCTCTGTGTTTTCAGCAAGCAGAGAAGCTGCTGCAGACACTTTCTTGCTCCTTTTCCACTAGTGAAGTATATTTTGTACCAGTTTGTGTATTCCTCGTCTGCAGAGCAAGAGCAAAGGTTTTAGGATCTAAATTGCTTGTTTTCCATGGAAGAGCTATGTAGAACACTATGCTTTGCTGTTGCTGTGTTGGTTTTCTCAAGACACAAACCCTGTTTGTTCCCTGTGTTTTCAGCAAGCAGAGAAGCTGCTGCAGACACTTTCTCTCCCCTTTTCCACAAGTGAAGTATATTTTGTACCAGTTGGTGTATTCCTCGTCTGCAGAGCAAGAGCAAAGGTTTTAGGATCTAAATTGCTTGTTTTCCATGGAAGAGCTATGTAGAACACTATGGTTTTCGGTTGCTGTGTTTGTTTTCTCAAGACACAAGCCCTGTTTGTTCTCTGTGTTTTCAGCAAGCAGAAAAGCTGCTGCAGACACTTTCTTGCTCCTTTTCCACTAGTGAAGTATATTTTGTACCAGTTTGTGTATTCCTCCTCTGCAGAGCAAGAGTAAAGGTTTTAGGATCTAAATTGCTTGTTTTCCATGGAAGAGCTATGTAGAACACTATGCTTTGCTGTTGCTGTGTTGGTTTTCTCAAGACACAAGTCCTGTTGGTTGTCTTTGTTTTCAGCAAGCAGAGAAGCTGCTGCAGACACTTTCTTGCCCCTTTTTCACAAGTGAAGTATATTTTGTACCAGTTGGTGTGTTCCTCGTCTGCAGAGACGGATCAAAGGTTTTAGGACCTAAATTGCTTGATTTCATTGGTAGAGCTATTAAGAACACTATGCTTTGCTGTTGCTGTGTTGGTTTTCTAAACACACAAGCCCTGTTTGTTCCCTGTGTTTTCAGCAAGCAGAGAAGCTCTTGAAGACACGTACCTGCTTTCTCCACTACTGACGTATATTTTGTACCAGTTGGTGTGTTCCTCGTCTGCAAAGCAAGAGCAAAGGTTTTAGGACTTAAATTGCTTGATTTCCGTGGAAGAGCTCTGTAGAACACTATGCTTTGCTGTTACTGTGTTGGTTTTCTCAAGACACAAGTCTTGTTGGTTGTCTGAGTTTCCAGCGAGCAGAAAAGCTGCTGCAGACACTTTCTTGCCCCTTTTCCACAAGTGAAGTATATTTTGTACCAGTTGGTGTATTCCTCTTCTGCAGAGCAAGAGCAAAGGTTTTAGGATCTAAATTGCTTGTTTTCCATGGAAGAGCTCTGTAGAACACTATGCTTTGCTGTTGCTGTGTTGGTTTTCTCAAGACACAAGTCCTGTTGGTTGTCTGAGTTTCCAGCGAGCAGAAAAGCTGCTGCAGACACTTTCTTGCCCCTTTTCCACAAGTGAAGTATATTTTGTACCAGTTGGTGTATTCCTCGTCTGCAGAGCAAGAGCAAAGGTTTTAGGATCTAAATTGCTTGTTTTCCATGGAAGAGCTCTGTAGAACACTATGCTTTGCTGTTGCTGTGTTGGTTTTCTAAAGACACAAACCCTGTTTGTTCCCTGTGTTTTCAGCAAGCAGAGAAGCTGCTGCAGACACTTTCTTGCCCCTTTTCCACAAGTGAAGTATATTTTGTACCAGTTGGTGTATTCCTTGTCTGCAGAGCAAGAGCAAAGGTTTTAGGATCTAAATTGCTTGTTTTCCATGGAAGAGCTCTGTAGAACACTATGCTTTGCTGTTGCTGTGTTTGTTTTCTCAAGACACAAGCCCTGTTTGTTCTCTGTGTTTTCAGCAAGCAGAGAAGCTGCTGCAGACACTTTCTTGCTCCTTTTCCACTAGTGAAGTATATTTTGTACCAGTTTGTGTATTCCTCGTCTGCAGAGCAAGAGCAAAGGTTTTAGGATCTAAATTGCTTGTTTTCCATGGAAGAGCTATGTAGAACACTATGCTTTGCTGTTGCTGTGTTGGTTTTCTCAAGACACAAACCCTGTTTGTTCCCTGTGTTTTCAGCAAGCAGAGAAGCTGCTGCAGACACTTTCTCTCCCCTTTTCCACAAGTGAAGTATATTTTGTACCAGTTGGTGTATTCCTCGTCTGCAGAGCAAGAGCAAAGGTTTTAGGATCTAAATTGCTTGTTTTCCATGGAAGAGCTCTGTAGAACACTATGGTTTTCGGTTGCTGTGTTTGTTTTCTCAAGACACAAGCCCTGTTTGTTCTCTGTGTTTTCAGCAAGCAGAAAAGCTGCTGCAGACACTTTCTTGCTCCTTTTCCACTAGTGAAGTATATTTTGTACCAGTTTGTGTATTCCTCCTCTGCAGAGCAAGAGTAAAGGTTTTAGGATCTAAATTGCTTGTTTTCCATGGAAGAGCTCTGTAGAACACTATGCTTTGCTGTTGCTGTGTTGGTTTTCTCAAGACACAAGTCCTGTTGGTTGTCTTTGTTTGCAGCAAGCAGAGAAGCTGCTGCAGACACTTTCTTGCCCCTTTTTCACAAGTGAAGTATATTTTGTACCAGTTGGTGTGTTCCTCGTCTGCAGAGACGGATCAAAGGTTTTAGGACCTAAATTGCTTGATTTCATTGGAAGAGCTATTAAGAACACTATGCTTTGCTGTTGCTGTGTTGGTTTTCTAAACACACAAGCCCTGTTTGTTCCCTGTGTTTTCAGCAAGCAGAGAAGCTCTTGAAGACACGTACCTGCTTTCTCCACTACTGACGTATATTTTGTACCAGTTGGTGTGTTCCTCGTCTGCAAAGCAAGAGCAAAGGTTTTAGGACTTAAATTGCTTGATTTCCATGGAAGAGCACTGTAGAACACTATGCTTTGCTGTTACTGTGTTGTTTTTTTCAAGACACAAGTCTTGTTGGTTGTCTGAGTTTCCAGCGAGCAGAAAAGCTGCTGCAGACACTTTCTTGCCCCTTTTCCACAAGTGAAGTATATTTTGTACCAGTTGGTGTATTCCTCTTCTGCAGAGCAAGAGCAAAGGTTTTAGGATCTAAATTGCTTGTTTTCCATGGAAGAGCTCTGTAGAACACTATGCTTTGCTGTTACTGTGTTGGTTTTCTAAAGACACAAACCCTGTTTGTTCCCTGTGTTTTCAGCAAGCAGAGAAGCTGCTGCAGACACTTTCTTGCCCCTTTTCCACAAGTGAAGTATATTTTGTACCAGTTGGTGTATTCCTTGTCTGCAGAGCAAGAGCAAAGGTTTTAGGATCTAAATTGCTTGTTTTCCATGGAAGAGCTCTGTAGAACACTATGCTTTGCTGTTGCTGTGTTGGTTTTCTCAAGACACAAGTCCTGTTGGTTGTCTGTGTTTGCAGCAAGCAGAGAAGCTGCTGCAGACACTTTCTTGCCCCTTTTCCACAAGTGAAGTATATTTTGTACCAGTTGGTGTATTCCTCGTCTGCAGAGCAAGAGCAAAGGTGTTAGGACCTAAATTGCTTGATTTCCATGGAAGAGCTCTGTAGAACACTATGCTTTGCTGTTGCTGTGTCGGTTTTCTCAAGAAACAAACCCTGTTTGTTCTCTGTACTTGCAGCGAGCAGAGAAGCTCTTGAAGACACGTACCTGCTTTCTCCACTACTGACGTATATTTTGTACCAGTTGGTGTATTCCTCGTCTGGAGAGCAGGAGCAAAGGTTTTAGGACCTAAATTGCTTGATTTCCTTGGAAGAGATATGTAGAACACTGTGCTTTGCTGTTACTGTGTTGGTTTTCTCAAGACACAAGCCTTGTTAGTTGTATGTGTTTCCAGCGAGCAGAAAAGCTGCTGCAGACACTTTCTTGCCCCTTTTCCACAAGTGAAGTATATTTTGTACCAGTTGGTGTATTCCTCGTCTGCAGAGCAAGAGCAAAGGTTTTAGGATCTAAATTGCTTGTTTTCCATGGAAGAGCTATGTAGAACACTATGGTTTTCGGTTGCTGTGTTTGTTTTCTCAAGACACAAGCCCTGTTTGTTCTCTGTGTTTTCAGCAAGCAGAGAAGCTGCTGCAGACACTTTCTTGCTCCTTTTCCACTAGTGAAGTATATTTTGTACCAGTTTGTGTATTCCTTGTCTGCAGAGCAAGAGCAAAGGTTTTAGGATCTAAATTGCTTGTTTTCCATGGAAGAGCTATGTAGAACACTATGCTTTGCTGTTGCTGTGTTGGTTTTCTCAAGACACAAACCCTGTTTGTTCCCTGTGTTTTCAGCAAGCAGAGAAGCTGCTGCAGACACTTTCTTGCCCCTTTTCCACAAGTGAAGTATATTTTGTACCAGTTGGTGTATTCCTCGTCTGCAGAGCAAGAGCAAAGGTTTTAGGATCTAAATTGCTTGTTTTCCATGGAAGAGCTATGTAGAACACTATGGTTTTCGGTTGCTGTGTTTGTTTTCTCAAGACACAAGCCCTGTTTGTTCTCTGTGTTTTCAGCAAGCAGAAAAGCTGCTGCAGACACTTTCTTGCTCCTTTTCCACTAGTGAAGTATATTTTGTACCAGTTTGTGTATTCCTCGTCTGCAGAGCAAGAGCAAAGGTTTTAGGATCTAAATTGCTTGTTTTCCATGGAAGAGCTATGTAGAACACTATGCTTTGCTGTTGCTGTGTTGGTTTTCTCAAGACACAAGTCCTGTTGGTTGTCTGTGTTTGCAGCAAGCAGAGAAGCTGCTGCAGACACTTTCTTGCTCCTTTTTCACAAGTGAAGTATATTTTGTACCAGTTGGTGTGTTCCTCGTCTGCAGAGACGGATCAAAGGTTTTAGGACCTAAATTGCTTGATTTCATTGGAAGAGCTATTAAGAACACTATGCTTTGCTGTTGCTGTGTTGGTTTTCTAAACACACAAGCCCTGTTTGTTCCCTGTGTTTTCAGCAAGCAGAGAAGCTCTTGAAGACACGTACCTGCTTTCTCCACTACTGACGTATATTTTGTACCAGTTGGTGTGTTCCTCGTCTGCAAAGCAAGAGCAAAGGTTTTAGGACTTAAATTGCTTGATTTCCATGGAAGAGCTCTGTAGAACACTATGCTTTGCTGTTACTGTGTTGGTTTTCTCAAGACACAAGTCTTGTTGGTTGTCTAAATTTCCAGCGAGCAGAAAAGCTGCTGCAGACACTTTCTTGCCCCTTTTCCACAAGTGAAGTATATTTTGTACCAGTTGGTGTATTCCTCTTCTGCAGAGCAAGAGCAAAGGTTTTAGGATCTAAATTGCTTGTTTTCCATGGAAGAGCTATGTAGAACACTATGCTTTGCTGTTGCTATGTTGGTTTTCTCAAGACACAAGTCCTGTTGGTTGTCTGTGTTTGCAGCAAGCAGAGAAGCTGCTGCAGACACTTTCTTGCCCCTTTTTCACAAGTGAAGTATATTTTGTACCAGTTGGTGTGTTCCTCGTCTGCAAAGCAAGAGCAAATGTGTTAGGACCTAAATTGCTTGATTTCCATGGAAGAACTCTGTAGAACACTATGCTTTGCTGTTGCTGTGTCGGTTTTCTCAAGAAACAAACCCTGTTTGTTCTCTGTACTTGCAGCGAGCAGAGAAGCTCTTGAAGACACGTACCTGCTTTCTCCACTACTGACGTATATTTTGTACCAGTTGGTGTATTCCTCGTCTGGAGAGCAGGAGCAAAGGTTTTAGGACCTAAATTGCTTGATTTCCTTGGAAGAGATATGTAGAACACTGTGCTTTGCTGTTACTGTGTTGGTTTTCTCAAGACACAAGCCTTGTTAGTTGTATGTGTTTCCAGCGAGCAGAAAAGCTGCTGCAGACACTTTCTTGCCCCTTTTCCACAAGTGAAGTATATTTTGTACCAGTTGGTGTATTCCTCGTCTGCAGAGCAAGAGCAAAGGTTTTAGGATCTAAATTGCTTGTTTTCCATGGAAGAGCTATGTAGAACACTATGGTTTTCGGTTGCTGTGTTTGTTTTCTCAAGACACAAGCCCTGTTTGTTCTCTGTGTTTTCAGCAAGCAGAGAAGCTGCTGCAGACACTTTCTTGCTCCTTTTCCACTAGTGAAGTATATTTTGTACCAGTTGGTGTATTCCTCGTCTGGAGAGCAGGATCAAAGGTTTTAGGACCTAAATTGCTTGATTTCCTTGGAAGAGATATGTAGAACACTATGCTTTGCTGTTGCTGTGTTGGTTTTCTCAAGACACAAACCCTGTTTGTTCCCTGTGTTTTCAGCAAGCAGAGAAGCTGCTGCAGACACTTTCTTGCCCCTTTTTCACAAGTGAAGTATATTTTGTACCAGTTGGTGTATTCCTCGTCTGCAGAGCAAGAGCAAAGGTTTTAGGATCTAAATTGCTTGTTTTCCATGGAAGAGCTCTGTAGAACACTATGCTTTGCTGTTGCTGTGTTGGTTTTCTCAAGACACAAGTCCTGTTGGTTGTCTGTGTTTGCAGCAAGCAGAGAAGCTGCTGCAGACACTTTCTTGCCCCTTTTTCACAAGTGAAGTATATTTTGTACCAGTTGGTGTGTTCCTCGTCTGCAGAGACGGATCAAAGGTTTTAGGACCTAAATTGCTTGATTTCATTGGAAGAGCTATTAAGAACACTGTGCTTTGCTGTTGCTGTGTTGGTTTTCTAAACACACAAGCCCTGTTTGTTCCCTGTGTTTTCAGCAAGCAGAGAAGCTCTTGAAGACACGTACCTGCTTTCTCCACTACTGACGTATATTTTGTACCAGTTGGTGTGTTCCTCGTCTGCAAAGCAAGAGCAAAGGTTTTAGGACTTAAATTGCTTGATTTCCATGGAAGAGCTCTGTAGAACACTATGCTTTGCTGTTACTGTGTTGGTTTTCTCAAGACACAAGTCTTGTTGGTTGTCTGAGTTTCCAGCGAGCAGAAAAGCTGCTGCAGACACTTTCTTGCCCCTTTTCCACAAGTGAAGTATATTTTGTACCAGTTGGTGTATTCCTCTTCTGCAGAGCAAGAGCAAAGGTTTTAGGATCTAAATTGCTTGTTTTCCATGGAAGAGCTATGTAGAACACTATGCTTTGCTGTTGCTGTGTTGGTTTTCTCAAGACACAAGTCCTGTTGGTTGTCTGTGTTTGCAGCAAGCAGAGAAGCTGCTGCAGACACTTTCTTGCCCCTTTTTCACAAGTGAAGTATATTTTGTACCAGTTGGTGTGTTCCTCGTCTGCAAAGCAAGAGCAAATGTGTTAGGACCTAAATTGCTTGATTTCCATGGAAGAACTCTGTAGAACACTATGCTTTGCTGTTGCTGTGTCGGTTTTCTCAAGAAACAAACCCTGTTTGTTCTCTGTACTTGCAGCGAGCAGAGAAGCTCTTGAAGACACGTACCTGCTTTCTCCACTACTGACGTATATTTTGTACCAGTTGGTGTATTCCTCGTCTGGAGAGCAGGAGCAAAGGTTTTAGGACCTAAATTGCTTGATTTCCTTGGAAGAGATATGTAGAACACTGTGCTTTGCTGTTACTGTGTTGGTTTTCTCAAGACACAAGCCTTGTTAGTTGTATGTGTTTCCAGCGAGCAGAAAAGCTGCTGCAGACACTTTCTTGCCCCTTTTCCACAAGTGAAGTATATTTTGTACCAGTTGGTGTATTCCTCGTCTGCAGAGCAAGAGCAAAGGTTTTAGGATCTAAATTACTTGTTTTCCATGGAAGAGCTATGTAGAACACTATGGTTTTCGGTTGCTGTGTTTGTTTTCTCAAGACACAAGCCCTGTTTGTTCTCTGTGTTTTCAGCAAGCAGAGAAGCTGCTGCAGACACTTTCTTGCTCCTTTTCCACTAGTGAAGTATATTTTTGTACCAGTTGGTGTATTCCTCGTCTGGAGAGCAGGATCAAAGGTTTTAGGACCTAAATTGCTTGATTTCCTTGGAAGAGATATGTAGAACACTATGCTTTGCTGTTGCTGTGTTGGTTTTCTAAAGACACAAACCCTGTTTGTTCCCTGTGTTTTCAGCAAGCAGAGAAGCTGCTGCAGACACTTTCTTGCCCCTTTTTCACAAGTGAAGTATATTTTGTACCAGTTGGTGTATTCCTCGTCTGCAGAGCAAGAGCAAAGGTTTTAGGATCTAAATTGCTTGTTTTCCATGGAAGAGCTATGTAGAACACTATGCTTTGCTGTTGCTGTGTTGGTTTTCTCAAGACACAAGTCCTGTTGGTTGTCTGTGTTTGCAGCAAGCAGAGAAGCTGCTGCAGACACTTTCTTGCCCCTTTTTCACAAGTGAAGTATATTTTGTACCAGTTGGTGTGTTCCTCGTCTGCAGAGACGGATCAAAGGTTTTAGGACCTAAATTGCTTGATTTCATTGGAAGAGCTATTAAGAACACTGTGCTTTGCTGTTGCTGTGTTGGTTTTCTAAACACACAAGCCCTGTTTGTTCCCTGTGTTTTCAGCAAGCAGAGAAGCTCTTGAAGACACGTACCTGCTTTCTCCACTACTGACGTATATTTTGTACCAGTTGGTGTGTTCCTTGTCTGCAAAGCAAGAGCAAAGGTTTTAGGACTTAAATTGCTTGATTTCCATGGAAGAGCTCTGTAGAACACTATGCTTTGCTGTTACTGTGTTGGTTTTCTCAAGACACAAGTCTTGTTGGTTGTCTGAGTTTCCAGCGAGCAGAAAAGCTGCTGCAGACACTTTCTTGCCCCTTTTCCACAAGTGAAGTATATTTTGTACCAGTTGGTGTATTCCTCGTCTGCAGAGCAAGAGCAAAGGTTTTAGGATCTAAATTGCTTGTTTTCCATGGAAGAGCTATGTAGAACACTATGGCTTTCGGTTGCTGTGTTTGTTTTCTCAAGACACAAGCCCTGTTTGTTCTCTGTGTTTTCAGCAAGCAGAGAAGCTGCTGCAGACACTTTCTTGCTCCTTTTCCACTAGTGAAGTATATTTTGTACCAGTTTGTGTATTCCTCGTCTGCAGAGCAAGAGCAAAGGTTTTAGGATCTAAATTGCTTGTTTTCCATGGAAGAGCTATGTAGAACACTATGCTTTGCTGTTGCTGTGTTGGTTTTCTCAAGACACAAACCCTGTTTGTTCCCTGTGTTTTCAGCAAGCAGAGAAGCTGCTGCAGACACTTTCTTGCCCCTTTTCCACAAGTGAAGTATATTTTGTACCAGTTGGTGTATTCCTCGTCTGCAGAGCAAGAGCAAAGGTTTTAGGATCTAAATTGCTTGTTTTCCATGGAAGAGCTATGTAGAACACTATGGTTTTCGGTTGCTGTGTTTGTTTTCTCAAGACACAAGCCCTGTTTGTTCTCTGTGTTTTCAGCAAGCAGAAAAGCTGCTGCAGACACTTTCTTGCTCCTTTTCCACTAGTGAAGTATATTTTGTACCAGTTTGTGTATTCCTCGTCTGCAGAGCAAGAGCAAAGGTTTTAGGATCTAAATTGCTTGTTTTCCATGGAAGAGCTATGTAGAACACTATGCTTTGCTGTTGCTGTGTTGGTTTTCTCAAGACACAAGTCCTGTTGGTTGTCTGTGTTTGCAGCAAGCAGAGAAGCTGCTGCAGACACTTTCTTGCCCCTTTTTCACAAGTGAAGTATATTTTGTACCAGTTGGTGTGTTCCTCGTCTGCAGAGACGGATCAAAGGTTTTAGGACCTAAATTGCTTGATTTCATTGGAAGAGCTATTAAGAACACTATGCTTTGCTGTTGCTGTGTTGGTTTTCTAAACACACAAGCCCTGTTTGTTCCCTGTGTTTTCAGCAAGCAGAGAAGCTCTTGAAGACACGTACCTGCTTTCTCCACTACTGACGTATATTTTGTACCAGTTGGTGTGTTCCTCGTCTGCAAAGCAAGAGCAAAGGTTTTAGGACTTAAATTGCTTGATTTCCATGGAAGAGCTCTGTAGAACACTATGCTTTGCTGTTACTGTGTTGGTTTTCTCAAGACACAAGTCTTGTTGGTTGTCTAAATTTCCAGCGAGCAGAAAAGCTGCTGCAGACACTTTCTTGCCCCTTTTCCACAAGTGAAGTATATTTTGTACCAGTTGGTGTATTCCTCTTCTGCAGAGCAAGAGCAAAGGTTTTAGGATCTAAATTGCTTGTTTTCCATGGAAGAGCTCTGTAGAACACTATGCTTTGCTGTTGCTGTGTTGGTTTTCTCAAGACACAAGTCCTGTTGGTTGTCTGTGTTTGCAGCAAGCAGAGAAGCTGCTGCAGACACTTTCTTGCCCCTTTTTCACAAGTGAAGTATATTTTGTACCAGTTGGTGTGTTCCTCGTCTGCAAAGCAAGAGCAAATGTGTTAGGACCTAAATTGCTTGATTTCCATGGAAGAACTCTGTAGAACACTATGCTTTGCTGTTGCTGTGTCGGTTTTCTCAAGAAACAAACCCTGTTTGTTCTCTGTACTTGCAGCGAGCAGAGAAGCTCTTGAAGACACGTACCTGCTTTCTCCACTACTGACGTATATTTTGTACCAGTTGGTGTATTCCTCGTCTGGAGAGCAGGAGCAAAGGTTTTAGGACCTAAATTGCTTGATTTCCTTGGAAGAGATATGTAGAACACTGTGCTTTGCTGTTACTGTGTTGGTTTTCTCAAGACACAAGCCTTGTTAGTTGTATGTGTTTCCAGCGAGCAGAAAAGCTGCTGCAGACACTTTCTTGCCCCTTTTCCACAAGTGAAGTATATTTTGTACCAGTTGGTGTATTCCTCGTCTGCAGAGCAAGAGCAAAGGTTTTAGGATCTAAATTGCTTGTTTTCCATGGAAGAGCTATGTAGAACACTATGGTTTTCGGTTGCTGTGTTTGTTTTCTCAAGACACAAGCCCTGTTTGTTCTCTGTGTTTTCAGCAAGCAGAGAAGCTGCTGCAGACACTTTCTTGCTCCTTTTCCACTAGTGAAGTATATTTTGTACCAGTTGGTGTATTCCTCGTCTGGAGAGCAGGATCAAAGGTTTTAGGACCTAAATTGCTTGATTTCCTTGGAAGAGCTCTGTAGAACACTATGCTTTGCTGTTGCTGTGTTGGTTTTCTCAAGACACAAACCCTGTTTGTTCCCTGTGTTTTCAGCAAGCAGAGAAGCTGCTGCAGACACTTTCTTGCCCCTTTTCCACAAGTGAAGTATATTTTGTACCAGTTGGTGTATTCCTCGTCTGCAGAGCAAGAGCAAAGATTTTAGGATCTAAATTGCTTGTTTTCCATGGAAGAGCTATGTAGAACACTATGCTTTGCTGTTGCTGTGTTGGTTTTCTAAAGACACAAGTCCTGTTTGTTCTCTGTGTTTTCAGCAAGCAGAGAAGCTGCTGCAGACACTTTCTTGCTCCTTTTCCACTAGTGAAGTATATTTTGTACCAGTTGGTGTATTCCTCGTCTGGAGAGCAGGAGCAAAGGTTTTAGGACCTAAATTGCTTGATTTCCTTGGAAGAGATATGTAGAACACTGTGCTTTGCTGTTGCTGTGTTGGTTTTCTCAAGACACAAACCCTGTTTGTTCCCTGTGTTTTCAGCAAGCAGAGAAGCTGCTGCAGACACTTTCTTGCCCCTTTTTCACAAGTGAAGTATATTTTGTACCAGTGGGTGTGTTCCTCGTCTGCAGAGACGGATCAAAGGTTTTAGGACTTAAATTGCTTGATTTCATTGGAAGAGCTATTAAGAACACTATGCTTTGCTGTTGCTGTGTTGGTTTTCTAAACACACAAGCGCTGTTTGTTCCCTGTGTTTTCAGCAAGCAGAGAAGCTCTTGAAGACACGTACCTGCTTTCTCCACTACTGACGTATATTTTGTACCAGTTGGTGTGTTCCTCGTCTGCAAAGCAAGAGCAAAGGTTTTAGGACTTAAATTGCTTGATTTCCATGGAAGAGCTCTGTAGAACACTATGCTTTGCTGTTACTGTGTTGGTTTTCTCAAGACACAAGTCTTGTTGGTTGTCTGAGTTTCCAGCGAGCAGAAAAGCTGCTGCAGACACTTTCTTGCCCCTTTTCCACAAGTGAAGTATATTTTGTACCAGTTGGTGTATTCCTCTTCTGCAGAGCAAGAGCAAAGGTTTTAGGATCTAAATTGCTTGTTTTCCATGGAAGAGCTCTGTAGAACACTATGCTTTGCTGTTGCTGTGTTGGTTTTCTCAAGACACAAGTCTTGTTGGTTGTCTGAGTTTCCAGCGAGCAGAAAAGCTGCTGCAGACACTTTCTTGCCCCTTTTCCACAAGTGAAGTATATTTTGTACCAGTTGGTGTATTCCTCGTCTGCAGAGCAAGAGCAAAGGTTTTAGGATCTAAATTGCTTGTTTTCCATGGAAGAGCTCTGTAGAACACTATGCTTTGCTGTTGCTGTGTTGGTTTTCTAAAGACACAAACCCTGTTTGTTCCCTGTGTTTTCAGCAAGCAGAGAAGCTGCTGCAGACACTTTCTTGCCCCTTTTCCACAAGTGAAGTATATTTTGTACCAGTTGGTGTATTCCTCGTCTGCAGAGCAAGAGCAAAGGTTTTAGGATCTAAATTGCTTGTTTTCCATGGAAGAGCTATGTAGAACACTATGGTTTTCGGTTGCTGTGTTTGTTTTCTCAAGACACAAACCCTGTTTGTTCCCTGTGTTTGCAGCAAGCAGAGAAGCTGCTGCAGACACTTTCTTGCCCCTTTTCCACAAGTGAAGTATATTTTGTACCAGTTGGTGTATTCCTCGTCTGCAGAGCAAGAGCAAAGGTGTTAGGACCTAAATTGCTTGATTTCCATGGAAGAGCTCTGTAGAACACTATGCTTTGCTGTTGCTGTGTCGGTTTTCTCAAGAAACAAAACCTGTTTGTTCTCTGTACTTGCAGCGAGCAGAGAAGCTCTTGAAGACACGTACCTGCTTTCTCCACTACTGACGTATATTTTGTACCAGTTGGTGTATTCCTCGTCTGGAGAGCAGGAGCAAAGGTTTTAGGACCTAAATTGCTTGATTTCCTTGGAAGAGATATGTAGAACACTGTGCTTTGCTGTTACTGT
This sequence comes from Prinia subflava, assembly GCF_021018805.1. Lineage (NCBI taxonomy): Eukaryota > Metazoa > Chordata > Aves > Passeriformes > Cisticolidae > Prinia > Prinia subflava. The sequence goes on along the minus strand of NW_026960791.1, from coordinate 13,058 downwards.
GTTGGTTTTCTCAAGACACAAGCCTTGTTAGTTGTATGTGTTTCCAGCGAGCAGAAAAGCTGCTGCAGACACTTTCTTGCCCCTTTTCCACAAGTGAAGTATATTTTGTACCAGTTGGTGTATTCCTCGTCTGCAGAGCAAGAGCAAAGGTTTTAGGATCTAAATTGCTTGTTTTCCATGGAAGAGCTATGTAGAACACTATGGTTTTCGGTTGCTGTGTTTGTTTTCTCAAGACACAAGCCCTGTTTGTTCTCTGTGTTTTCAGCAAGCAGAGAAGCTGCTGCAGACACTTTCTTGCTCCTTTTCCACTAGTGAAGTATATTTTGTACCAGTTTGTGTATTCCTCGTCTGCAGAGCAAGAGCAAAGGTTTTAGGATCTAAATTGCTTGTTTTCCACGGAAGAGCTATGTAGAACACTATGCTTTGCTGTTGCTGTGTTGGTTTTCTCAAGACACAAACCCTGTTTGTTCCCTGTGTTTTCAGCAAGCAGAGAAGCTGCTGCAGACACTTTCTTGCCCCTTTTCCACAAGTGAAGTATATTTTGTACCAGTTGGTGTATTCCTCGTCTGCAGAGCAAGAGCAAAGGTTTTAGGATCTAAATTGCTTGTTTTCCATGGAAGAGCTATGTAGAACACTATGGTTTTCGGTTGCTGTGTTTGTTTTCTCAAGACACAAGCCCTGTTTGTTCTCTGTGTTTTCAGCAAGCAGAAAAGCTGCTGCAGACACTTTCTTGCTCCTTTTCCACTAGTGAAGTATATTTTGTACCAGTTTGTGTATTCCTCGTCTGCAGAGCAAGAGCAAAGGTTTTAGGATCTAAATTGCTTGTTTTCCATGGAAGAGCTATGTAGAACACTATGCTTTGCTGTTGCTGTGTTGGTTTTCTCAAGACACAAGTCCTGTTGGTTGTCTGTGTTTGCAGCAAGCAGAGAAGCTGCTGCAGACACTTTCTTGCCCCTTTTTCACAAGTGAAGTATATTTTGTACCAGTTGGTGTGTTCCTCGTCTGCAGAGACGGATCAAAGGTTTTAGGACCTAAATTGCTTGATTTCATTGGAAGAGCTATTAAGAACACTATGCTTTGCTGTTGCTGTGTTGGTTTTCTAAACACACAAGCCCTGTTTGTTCCCTGTGTTTTCAGCAAGCAGAGAAGCTCTTGAAGACACGTACCTGCTTTCTCCACTACTGACGTATATTTTGTACCAGTTGGTGTGTTCCTCGTCTGCAAAGCAAGAGCAAAGGTTTTAGGACTTAAATTGCTTGATTTCCATGGAAGAGCTCTGTAGAACACTATGCTTTGCTGTTACTGTGTTGGTTTTCTCAAGACACAAGTCTTGTTGGTTGTCTAAATTTTCAGCGAGCAGAAAAGCTGCTGCAGACACTTTCTTGCCCCTTTTCCACAAGTGAAGTATATTTTGTACCAGTTGGTGTATTCCTCGTCTGCAGAGCAAGAGCAAAGGTTTTAGGATCTAAATTGCTTGTTTTCCATGGAAGAGCTAAGTAGAACACTATGCTTTGCTGTTGCTGTGTTGGTTTTCTCAAGACACAAGTCCTGTTGGTTGTCTGTGTTTGCAGCAAGCAGAGAAGCTGCTGCAGACACTTTCTTGCCCCTTTTCCACAAGTGAAGTATATTTTGTACCAGTTGGTGTGTTCCTCGTCTGCAAAGCAAGAGCAAAGGTGTTAGGACCTAAATTGCTTGATTTCCATGGAAGAACTCTGTAGAACACTATGCTTTGCTGTTGCTGTGTCGGTTTTCTCAAGAAACAAACCCTGTTTGTTCTCTGTACTTGCAGCGAGCAGAGAAGCTCTTGAAGACACGTACCTGCTTTCTCCACTACTGACGTATATTTTGTACCAGTTGGTGTATTCCTCGTCTGGAGAGCAGGAGCAAAGGTTTTAGGACCTAAATTGCTTGATTTCCTTGGAAGAGATATGTAGAACACTGTGCTTTGCTGTTACTGTGTTGGTTTTCTCAAGACACAAGCCTTGTTAGTTGTATGTGTTTGCAGCAAGCAGAGAAGCTGCTGCAGACACTTTCTTGCCCCTTTTCCACAAGTGAAGTATATTTTGTACCAGTTGGTGTATTCCTCGTCTGCAGAGCAAGAGCAAAGGTTTTAGGATCTAAATTGCTTGTTTTCCATGGAAGAGCTATGTAGAACACTATGGTTTTCGGTTGCTGTGTTTGTTTTCTCAAGACACAAGCCCTGTTTGTTCTCTGTGTTTTCAGCAAGCAGAGAAGCTGCTGCAGACACTTTCTTGCTCCTTTTCCACTAGTGAAGTATATTTTGTACCAGTTGGTGTATTCCTCGTCTGGAGAGCAGGAGCAAAGGTTTTAGGACCTAAATTGCTTGATTTCCTTGGAAGAGATATGTAGAACACTATGCTTTGCTGTTGCTGTGTTGGTTTTCTCAAGACACAAACCCTGTTTGTTCCCTGTGTTTTCAGCAAGCAGAGAAGCTGCTGCAGACACTTTCTTGCCCCTTTTCCACAAGTGAAGTATATTTTGTACCAGTTGGTGTGTTCCTCGTCTGCAGAGACGGATCAAAGGTTTTAGGACTTAAATTGCTTGATTTCATTGGAAGAGCTATTAAGAACACTATGCTTTCCTGTTGCTGTGTTGGTTTTCTAAACACACAAGCGCTGTTTGTTCCCTGTGTTTTCAGCAAGCAGAGAAGCTCTTGAAGACACGTACCTGCTTTCTCCACTACTGACGTATATTTTGTACCAGTTGGTGTGTTCCTCGTCTGCAAAGCAAGAGCAAAGTTTTTAGGACTTAAATTGCTTGATTTCCATGGAAGAGCTCTGCAGAACACTATGCTTTGCTGTTACTGTGTTGGTTTTCTCAAGACACAAGTCTTGTTGGTTGTCTGAGTTTCCAGCGAGCAGAAAAGCTGCTGCAGACACTTTCTTGCCCCTTTTCCACAAGTGAAGTATATTTTGTACCAGTTGGTGTATTCCTCGTCTGCAGAGCAAGAGCAAAGGTTTTAGGATCTAAATTGCTTGTTTTCCATGTAAGAGCTATGTCGAACACTATGCTTTGCTGTTGCTGTGTTGGTTTTCTAAAGACACAAACCCTGTTTGTTCCCTGTGTTTTCAGCAAGCAGAGAAGCTGCTGCAGACACTTTCTTGCCCCTTTTCCACAAGTGAAGTATATTTTGTACCAGTTGGTGTATTCCTTGTCTGCAGAGCAAGAGCAAAGGTTTTAGGATCTAAATTGCTTGTTTTCCATGGAAGAGCTCTGTAGAACACTATGCTTTGCTGTTGCTGTGTTGGTTTTCTCAAGACACAAGTCCTGTTGGTTGTCTGTGTTTGCAGCAAGCAGAGAAGCTGCTGCAGACACTTTATTGCCCCTTTTCCACAAGTGAAGTATATTTTGTACCAGTTGGTGTATTCCTCGTCTGCAGAGCAAGAGCAAAGGTGTTAGGACCTAAATTGCTTGATTTCCTTGGAAGAGATATGTAGAACACTGTGCTTTGCTGTTACTGTGTTGGTTTTCTCAAGAAACAAAACCTGTTTGTTCTCTGTACTTGCAGCGAGCAGAGAAGCTCTTGAAGACACGTACCTGCTTTCTCCACTACTGACGTATATTTTGTACCAGTTGGTGTATTCCTCGTCTGGAGAGCAGGAGCAAAGGTTTTAGGACCTAAATTGCTTGATTTCCTTGGAAGAGATATGTAGAACACTATGCTTTGCTGTTACTGATGTGGTTTTCTCAAGACACAAGTCCTGTTGGTTGTCTGTGTTTGCAGCAAGCAGAGAAGCTGCTGCAGACACTTTCTTGCCCCTTTTCCACAAGTGAAGTATATTTTGTACCAGTTGGTGTATTCCTCGTCTGCAGAGCAAGAGCAAAGGTTTTAGGATCTAAATTGCTTGTTTTCCATGGAAGAGCTATGTAGAACACTATGGTTTTCGGTTGCTGTGTTTGTTTTCTCAAGACACAAGCCCTGTTTGTTCTCTGTGTTTTCAGCAAGCAGAGAAGCTGCTGCAGACACTTTCTTGCTCCTTTTCCACTAGTGAAGTATATTTTGTACCAGTTTGTGTATTCCTCGTCTGCAGAGCAAGAGCAAAGGTTTTAGGATCTAAATTGCTTGTTTTCCATGGAAGAGCTATGTAGAACACTATGCTTTGCTGTTGCTGTGTTGGTTTTCTCAAGACACAAACCCTGTTTGTTCCCTGTGTTTTCAGCAAGCAGAGAAGCTGCTGCAGACACTTTCTTGCCCCTTTTCCACAAGTGAAGTATATTTTGTACCAGTTGGTGTATTCCTCGTCTGCAGAGCAAGAGCAAAGGTTTTAGGATCTAAATTGCTTGTTTTCCATGGAAGAGCTATGTAGAACACTATGGTTTTCGGTTGCTGTGTTTGTTTTCTCAAGACACAAGCCCTGTTTGTTCTCTGTGTTTTCAGCAAGCAGAAAAGCTGCTGCAGACACTTTCTTGCTCCTTTTCCACTAGTGAAGTATATTTTGTACCAGTTTGTGTATTCCTCGTCTGCAGAGCAAGAGCAAAGGTTTTAGGATCTAAATTGCTTGTTTTCCATGGAAGAGCTATGTAGAACACTATGCTTTGCTGTTGCTGTGTTGGTTTTCTCAAGACACAAGTCCTGTTGGTTGTCTGTGTTTGCAGTAAGCAGAGAAGCTGCTGCAGACACTTTCTTGCCCCTTTTTCACAAGTGAAGTATATTTTGTACCAGTTGGTGTGTTCCTCGTCTGCAGAGACGGATCAAAGGTTTTAGGACCTAAATTGCTTGATTTCATTGGAAGAGCTATTAAGAACACTATGCTTTGCTGTTGCTGTGTTGGTTTTCTAAACACACAAGCCCTGTTTGTTCCCTGTGTTTTCAGCAAGCAGAGAAGCTCTTGAAGACACGTACCTGCTTTCTCCACTACTGACGTATATTTTGTACCAGTTGGTGTGTTCCTCGTCTGCAAAGCAAGAGCAAAGGTTTTAGGACTTAAATTGCTTGATTTCCATGGAAGAGCTCTGTAGAACACTATGCTTTGCTGTTACTGTGTTGGTTTTCTCAAGACACAAGTCTTGTTGGTTGTCTAAATTTCCAGCGAGCAGAAAAGCTGCTGCAGACACTTTCTTGCCCCTTTTCCACAAGTGAAGTATATTTTGTACCAGTTGGTGTATTCCTCTTCTGCAGAGCAAGAGCAAAGGTTTTAGGATCTAAATTGCTTGTTTTCCATGGAAGAGCTATGTAGAACACTATGCTTTGCTGTTGCTGTGTTGGTTTTCTCAAGACACAAGTCCTGTTGGTTGTCTGTGTTTGCAGCAAGCAGAGAAGCTGCTGCAGACACTTTCTTGCCCCTTTTTCACAAGTGAAGTATATTTTGTACCAGTTGGTGTGTTCCTCGTCTGCAAAGCAAGAGCAAATGTGTTAGGACCTAAATTGCTTGATTTCCATGGAAGAACTCTGTAGAACACTATGCTTTGCTGTTGCTGTGTCGGTTTTCTCAAGAAACAAACCCTGTTTGTTCTCTGTACTTGCAGCGAGCAGAGAAGCTCTTGAAGACACGTACCTGCTTTCTCCACTACTGACGTATATTTTGTACCAGTTGGTGTATTCCTCGTCTGGAGAGCAGGAGCAAAGGTTTTAGGACCTAAATTGCTTGATTTCCTTGAAGAGATATGTAGAACACTGTGCTTTGCTGTTACTGTGTTGGTTTTCTCAAGACACAAGCCTTGTTAGTTGTATGTGTTTCCAGCGAGCAGAAAAGCTGCTGCAGACACTTTCTTGCCCCTTTTCCACAAGTGAAGTATATTTTGTACCAGTTGGTGTATTCCTCGTCTGCAGAGCAAGAGCAAAGGTTTTAGGATCTAAATTGCTTGTTTTCCATGGAAGAGCTATGTAGAACACTATGGTTTTCGGTTGCTGTGTTTGTTTTCTCAAGACACAAGCCCTGTTTGTTCTCTGTGTTTTCAGCAAGCAGAGAAGCTGCTGCAGACACTTTCTTGCTCCTTTTCCACTAGTGAAGTATATTTTGTACCAGTTGGTGTATTCCTCGTCTGGAGAGCAGGATCAAAGGTTTTAGGACCTAAATTGCTTGATTTCCTTGGAAGAGATATGTAGAACACTATGCTTTGCTGTTGCTGTGTTGGTTTTCTCAAGACACAAACCCTGTTTGTTCCCTGTGTTTTCAGCAAGCAGAGAAGCTGCTGCAGACACTTTCTTGCCCCTTTTCCACAAGTGAAGTATATTTTGTACCAGTTGGTGTATTCCTCGTCTGCAGAGCAAGAGCAAAGATTTTAGGATCTAAATTGCTTGTTTTCCATGGAAGAGCTATGTAGAACACTATGCTTTGCTGTTGCTGTGTTGGTTTTCTAAAGACACAAGTCCTGTTTGTTCTCTGTGTTTTCAGCAAGCAGAGAAGCTGCTGCAGACACTTTCTTGCTCCTTTTCCACTAGTGAAGTATATTTTGTACCAGTTGGTGTATTCCTCGTCTGGAGAGCAGGAGCAAAGGTTTTAGGACCTAAATTGCTTGATTTCCTTGGAAGAGATATGTAGAACACTGTGCTTTGCTGTTGCTGTGTTGGTTTTCTCAAGACACAAACCCTGTTTGTTCCCTGTGTTTTCAGCAAGCAGAGAAGCTGCTGCAGACACTGTCTTGCCCATTTTTCACAAGTGAAGTATATTTTGTACCAGTGGGTGTGTTCCTCGTCTGCAGAGACGGATCAAAGGTTTTAGGACTTAAATTGCTTGATTTCATTGGAAGAGCTATTAAGAACACTATGCTTTGCTGTTGCTGTGTTGGTTTTCTAAACACACAAGCGCTGTTTGTTCCCTGTGTTTTCAGCAAGCAGAGAAGCTCTTGAAGACACGTACCTGCTTTCTCCACTACTGACGTATATTTTGTACCAGTTGGTGTGTTCCTCGTCTGCAAAGCAAGAGCAAAGGTTTTAGGACTTAAATTGCTTGATTTCCATGGAAGAGCTCTGTAGAACACTATGCTTTGCTGTTACTGTGTTGGTTTTCTCAAGACACAAGTCTTGTTGGTTGTCTGAGTTTCCAGCGAGCAGAAAAGCTGCTGCAGACACTTTCTTGCCCCTTTTCCACAAGTGAAGTATATTTTGTACCAGTTGGTGTATTCCTCTTCTGCAGAGCAAGAGCAAAGGTTTTAGGATCTAAATTGCTTGTTTTCCATGGAAGAGCTCTGTAGAACACTATGCTTTGCTGTTGCTGTGTTGGTTTTCTCAAGACACAAGTCTTGTTGGTTGTCTGAGTTTCCAGCGAGCAGAAAAGCTGCTGCAGACACTTTCTTTCCCCTTTTCCACAAGTGAAGTATATTTTGTACCAGTTGGTGTATTCCTCGTCTGCAGAGCAAGAGCAAAGGTTTTAGGATCTAAATTGCTTGTTTTCCATGGAAGAGCTCTGTAGAACACTATGCTTTGCTGTTGCTGTGTTGGTTTTCTAAAGACACAAACCCTGTTTGTTCCCTGTGTTTTCAGCAAGCAGAGAAGCTGCTGCAGACACTTTCTTGCCCCTTTTCCACAAGTGAAGTATATTTTGTACCAGTTGGTGTATTCCTCGTCTGCAGAGCAAGAGCAAAGGTTTTAGGATCTAAATTGCTTGTTTTCCATGGAAGAGCTATGTAGAACACTATGGTTTTCGGTTGCTGTGTTTGTTTTCTCAAGACACAAACCCTGTTTGTTCCCTGTGTTTGCAGCAAGCAGAGAAGCTGCTGCAGACACTTTCTTGCCCCTTTTCCACAAGTGAAGTATATTTTGTACCAGTTGGTGTATTCCTCGTCTGCAGAGCAAGAGCAAAGGTGTTAGGACCTAAATTGCTTGATTTCCATGGAAGAGCTCTGTAGAACACTATGCTTTGCTGTTGCTGTGTCGGTTTTCTCAAGAAACAAAACCTGTTTGTTCTCTGTACTTGCAGCGAGCAGAGAAGCTCTTGAAGACACGTACCTGCTTTCTCCACTACTGACGTATATTTTGTACCAGTTGGTGTATTCCTCGTCTGGAGAGCAGGAGCAAAGGTTTTAGGACCTAAATTGCTTGATTTCCTTGGAAGAGATATGTAGAACACTGTGCTTTGCTGTTACTGTGTTGGTTTTCTCAAGACACAAGCCTTGTTAGTTGTATGTGTTTCCAGCGAGCAGAAAAGCTGCTGCAGACACTTTCTTGCCCCTTTTCCACAAGTGAAGTATATTTTGTACCAGTTGGTGTATTCCTCGTCTGCAGAGCAAGAGCAAAGGTTTTAGGATCTAAATTGCTTGTTTTCCATGGAAGAGCTATGTAGAACACTATGGTTTTCGGTTGCTGTGTTTGTTTTCTCAAGACACAAGCCCTGTTTGTTCTCTGTGTTTTCAGCAAGCAGAGAAGCTGCTGCAGACACTTTCTTGCTCCTTTTCCACTAGTGAAGTATATTTTGTACCAGTTTGTGTATTCCTCGTCTGCAGAGCAAGAGCAAAGGTTTTAGGATCTAAATTGCTTGTTTTCCATGGAAGAGCTATGTAGAACACTATGCTTTGCTGTTGCTGTGTTGGTTTTCTCAAGACACAAACCCTGTTTGTTCCCTGTGTTTTCAGCAAGCAGAGAAGCTGCTGCAGACACTTTCTTGCCCCTTTTCCACAAGTGAAGTATATTTTGTACCAGTTGGTGTATTCCTCGTCTGCAGAGCAAGAGCAAAGGTTTTAGGATCTAAATTGCTTGTTTTCCATGGAAGAGCTATGTAGAACACTATGGTTTTCGGTTGCTGTGTTTGTTTTCTCAAGACACAAGCCCTGTTTGTTCTCTGTGTTTTCAGCAAGCAGAAAAGCTGCTGCAGACACTTTCTTGCTCCTTTTCCACTAGTGAAGTATATTTTGTACCAGTTTGTGTATTCCTCGTCTGCAGAGCAAGAGCAAAGGTTTTAGGATCTAAATTGCTTGTTTTCCATGGAAGAGCTATGTAGAACACTATGCTTTGCTGTTGCTGTGTTGGTTTTCTAAAGACACAAGTCCTGTTGGTTGTCTGTGTTTGCAGTAAGCAGAGAAGCTGCTGCAGACACTTTCTTGCCCCTTTTTCACAAGTGAAGTATATTTTGTACCAGTTGGTGTGTTCCTCGTCTGCAGAGACGGATCAAAGGTTTTAGGACCTAAATTGCTTGATTTCATTGGAAGAGCTATTAAGAACACTATGCTTTGCTGTTGCTGTGTTGGTTTTCTAAACACACAAGCCCTGTTTGTTCCCTGTGTTTTCAGCAAGCAGAGAAGCTCTTGAAGACACGTACCTGCTTTCTCCACTACTGACGTATATTTTGTACCAGTTGGTGTGTTCCTCGTCTGCAAAGCAAGAGCAAAGGTTTTAGGACTTAAATTGCTTGATTTCCATGGAAGAGCTCTGTAGAACACTATGCTTTGCTGTTACTGTGTTGGTTTTCTCAAGACACAAGTCTTGTTGGTTGTCTAAATTTCCAGCGAGCAGAAAAGCTGCTGCAGACACTTTCTTGCCCCTTTTCCACAAGTGAAGTATATTTTGTACCAGTTGGTGTATTCCTCTTCTGCAGAGCAAGAGCAAAGGTTTTAGGATCTAAATTGCTTGTTTTCCATGGAAGAGCTATGTAGAACACTATGCTTTGCTGTTGCTGTGTTGGTTTTCTCAAGACACAAGTCCTGTTGGTTGTCTGTGTTTGCAGCAAGCAGAGAAGCTGCTGCAGACACTTTCTTGCCCCTTTTTCACAAGTGAAGTATATTTTGTACCAGTTGGTGTGTTCCTCGTCTGCAAAGCAAGAGCAAATGTGTTAGGACCTAAATTGCTTGATTTCCATGGAAGAACTCTGTAGAACACTATGCTTTGCTGTTGCTGTGTCGGTTTTCTCAAGAAACAAACCCTGTTTGTTCTCTGTACTTGCAGCGAGCAGAGAAGCTCTTGAAGACACGTACCTGCTTTCTCCACTACTGACGTATATTTTGTACCAGTTGGTGTATTCCTCGTCTGGAGAGCAGGAGCAAAGGTTTTAGGACCTAAATTGCTTGATTTCCTTGGAAGAGATATGTAGAACACTGTGCTTTGCTGTTACTGTGTTGGTTTTCTCAAGACACAAGCCTTGTTAGTTGTATGTGTTTCCAGCGAGCAGAAAAGCTGCTGCAGACACTTTCTTGCCCCTTTTCCACAAGTGAAGTATATTTTGTACCAGTTGGTGTATTCCTCGTCTGCAGAGCAAGAGCAAAGGTTTTAGGATCTAAATTGCTTGTTTTCCATGGAAGAGCTATGTAGAACACTATGCTTTGCTGTTGCTGTGTTTGTTTTCTCAAGACACAAGCCCTGTTTGTTCTCTGTGTTTTCAGCAAGCAGAGAAGCTGCTGCAGACACTTTCTTGCTCCTTTTCCACTAGTGAAGTATATTTTGTACCAGTTGGTGTATTCCTCGTCTGGAGAGCAGGATCAAAGGTTTTAGGACCTAAATTGCTTGATTTCCTTGGAAGAGATATGTAGAACACTATGCTTTGCTGTTGCTGTGTTGGTTTTCTCAAGACACAAACCCTGTTTGTTCCCTGTGTTTTCAGCAAGCAGAGAAGCTGCTGCAGACACTTTCTTGCCCCTTTTCCACAAGTGAAGTATATTTTGTACCAGTTGGTGTATTCCTCGTCTGCAGAGCAAGAGCAAAGATTTTAGGATCTAAATTGCTTGTTTTCCATGGAAGAGCTATGTAGAACACTATGCTTTGCTGTTGCTGTGTTGGTTTTCTAAAGACACAAGTCCTGTTTGTTCTCTGTGTTTTCAGCAAGCAGAGAAGCTGCTGCAGACACTTTCTTGCTCCTTTTCCACTAGTGAAGTATATTTTGTACCAGTTGGTGTATTCCTCGTCTGGAGAGCAGGAGCAAAGGTTTTAGGACCTAAATTGCTTGATTTCCTTGGAAGAGATATGTAGAACACTGTGCTTTGCTGTTGCTGTGTTGGTTTTCTCAAGACACAAACCCTGTTTGTTCCCTGTGTTTTCAGCAAGCAGAGAAGCTGCTGCAGACACTTTCTTGCCCCTTTTTCACAAGTGAAGTATATTTTGTACCAGTGGGTGTGTTCCTCGTCTGCAGAGACGGATCAAAGGTTTTAGGACTTAAATTGCTTGATTTCATTGGAAGAGCTATTAAGAACACTATGCTTTCCTGTTGCTGTGTTGGTTTTCTAAACACACAAGCGCTGTTTGTTCCCTGTGTTTTCAGCAAGCAGAGAAGCTCTTGAAGACACGTACCTGCTTTCTCCACTACTGACGTATATTTTGTACCAGTTGGTGTGTTCCTCGTCTGCAAAGCAAGAGCAAAGGTTTTAGGACTTAAATTGCTTGATTTCCATGGAAGAGCTCTGTAGAACACTATGCTTTGCTGTTACTGTGTTGGTTTTCTCAAGACACAAGTCTTGTTGGTTGTCTGAGTTTCCAGCGAGCAGAAAAGCTGCTGCAGACACTTTCTTGCCCCTTTTCCACAAGTGAAGTATATTTTGTACCAGTTGGTGTATTCCTCTTCTGCAGAGCAAGAGCAAAGGTTTTAGGATCTAAATTGCTTGTTTTCCATGGAAGAGCTCTGTAGAAAACTATGCTTTGCTGTTGCTGTGTTGGTTTTCTCAAGACACAAGTCTTGTTGGTTGTCTGAGTTTCCAGCGAGCAGAAAAGCTGCTGCAGACACTTTCTTGCCCCTTTTCCACAAGTGAAGTATATTTTGTACCAGTTGGTGTATTCCTCGTCTGCAGAGCAAGAGCAAAGGTTTTAGGATCTAAATTGCTTGTTTTCCATGGAAGAGCTCTGTAGAACACTATGCTTTGCTGTTGCTGTGTTGGTTTTCTAAAGACACAAACCCTGTTTGTTCCCTGTGTTTTCAGCAAGCAGAGAAGCTGCTGCAGACACTTTCTTGCCCCTTTTCCACAAGTGAAGTATATTTTGTACCAGTTGGTGTATTCCTCGTCTGCAGAGCAAGAGCAAAGGTTTTAGGATCTAAATTGCTTGTTTTCCATGGAAGAGCTATGTAGAACACTATGGTTTTCGGTTGCTGTGTTTGTTTTCTCAAGACACAAACCCTGTTTGTTCCCTGTGTTTGCAGCAAGCAGAGAAGCTGCTGCAGACACTTTCTTGCCCCTTTTCCACAAGTGAAGTATATTTTGTACCAGTTGGTGTATTCCTCGTCTGCAGAGCAAGAGCAAAGGTGTTAGGACCTAAATTGCTTGATTTCCATGGAAGAGCTCTGTAGAACACTATGCTTTGCTGTTGCTGTGTCGGTTTTCTCAAGAAACAAAACCTGTTTGTTCTCTGTACTTGCAGCGAGCAGAGAAGCTCTTGAAGACACGTACCTGCTTTCTCCACTACTGACGTATATTTTGTACCAGTTGGTGTATTCCTCGTCTGGAGAGCAGGAGCAAAGGTTTTAGGACCTAAATTGCTTGATTTCCTTGGAAGAGATATGTAGAACACTGTGCTTTGCTGTTACTGTGTTGGTTTTCTCAAGACACAAGCCTTGATAGTTGTATGTGTTTCCAGCGAGCAGAAAAGCTGCTGCAGACACTTTCTTGCCCCTTTTCCACAAGTGAAGTATATTTTGTACCAGTTGGTGTATTCCTCGTCTGCAGAGCAAGAGCAAAGGTTTTAGGATCTAAATTGCTTGTTTTCCATGGAAGAGCTATGTAGAACACTATGGTTTTCGGTTGCTGTGTTTGTTTTCTCAAGACACAAGCCCTGTTTGTTCTCTGTGTTTTCAGCAAGCAGAGAAGCTGCTGCAGACACTTTCTTGCTCCTTTTCCACTAGTGAAGTATATTTTGTACCAGTTGGTGTATTCCTCGTCTGCAGAGCAGGAGCAAAGGTTTTAGGATCTAAATTGCTTGATTTCCTTGGAAGAGATATGTAGAACACTATGCTTTGCTGTTGCTGTGTTGGTTTTCTCAAGACACAAACCCTGTTTGTTCCCTGTGTTTTCAGCAAGCAGAGAAGCTGCTGCAGACACTTTCTTGCCCCTTTTCCACAAGTGAAGTATATTTTGTACCAGTTGGTGTATTCCTCGTCTGCAGAGCAAGAGCAAAGGTTTTAGGATCTAAATTGCTTGTTTTCCATGGAAGAGCTATGTAGAACACTATGGTTTTCGGTTGCTGTGTT
>NW_026960790.1:0-41645 GCF_021018805.1 Prinia subflava | reverse complement strand
CCCCTTTTCCACAAGTGAAGTATATTTTGTACCAGTTGGTGTATTCCTCGTCTGCAGAGCAAGAGCAAAGGTTTTAGGATCTAAATTGCTTGTTTTCCATGGAAGAGCTATGTAGAACACTATGCTTTGCTGTTGCTGTGTTGGTTTTCTAAAGACACAAACCCTGTTTGTTCCCTGTGTTTTCAGCAAGCAGAGAAGCTGCTGCAGACACTTTCTTGCCCCTTTTCCACAAGTGAAGTATATTTTGTACCAGTTGTGTATTCCTTGTCTGCAGAGCAAGAGCAAAGGTTTTAGGATCTAAATTGCTTGTTTTCCATGGAAGAGCTATGTAGAACACTATGCTTTGCTGTTGCTGTGTTGGTTTTCTCAAGACACAAGTCCTGTTGGTTGTCTGTGTTTGCAGCAAGCAGAGAAGCTGCTGCAGACACTTTCTTGCCCCTTTTCCACAAGTGAAGTATATTTTGTACCAGTTGGTGTATTCCTCATCTGGAGAGCAGGAGCAAAGGTTTTAGGACCTAAATTGCTTGATTTCCTTGGAAGAGATATGTAGAACACTGTGCTTTGCTGTTGCTGTGTTGGTTTTCTCAAGACACAAGCCTTGTTAGTTGTATGTGTTTCCAGCGAGCAGAAAAGCTGCTGCAGACACTTTCTTGCCCCTTTTCCACAAGTGAAGTATATTTTGTACCAGTTGGTGTATTCCTCGTCTGCAGAGCAAGAGCAAAGGTTTTAGGATCTAAATTGCTTGTTTTCCATGGAAGAGCTATGTAGAACACTATGGTTTTCGGTTGCTGTGTTTGTTTTCTCAAGACACAAGCCCTGTTTGTTCTCTGTGTTTTCAGCAAGCAGAGAAGCTGCTGCAGACACTTTCTTGCTCCTTTTCCACTACTGACGTATATTTTGTACCAGTTTGTGTATTCCTCGTCTGCAGAGCAAGAGCAAAGGTTTTAGGATCTAAATTGCTTGTTTTCCATGGAAGAGCTATGTAGAACACTATGCTTTGCTGTTGCTGTGTTGGTTTTCTCAAGACACAAGTCCTGTTGGTTGTCTGTGTTTGCAGCAAGCAGAGAAGCTGCTGCAGACACTTTCTTGCCCCTTTTTCACAAGTGAAGTATATTTTGTACCAGTTGGTGTGTTCCTCGTCTGCAGAGACGGATCAAAGGTTTTAGGACCTAAATTGCTTGATTTCATTGGAAGAGCTATGTAGAACACTATGCTTTGCTGTTGCTGTGTTGGTTTTCTAAAGACACAAACCCTGTTTGTTCCCTGTGTTTTCAGCAAGCAGAGAAGCTCTTGAAGACACGTACCTGCTTTCTCCACTACTGACGTATATTTTGTACCAGTTGGTGTGTTCCTCGTCTGCAAAGCAAGAGCAAAGGTTTTAGGACTTAAATTGCTTGATTTCCATGGAAGAGCTCTGTAGAACACTATGCTTTGCTGTTACTGTGTTGGTTTTCTCAAGACACAAGTCTTGTTGGTTGTATGTGTTTCCAGCGAGCAGAAAAGCTGCTGCAGACACTTTCTTGCCCCTTTTCCACAAGTGAAGTATATTTTGTACCAGTTGGTGTATTCCTCGTCTGCAGAGCAAGAGCAAAGGTTTTAGGATCTAAATTGCTTGTTTTCCATGGAAGAGCTCTGTAGAACACTATGCTTTGCTGTTGCTGTGTTGGTTTTCTCAAGACACAAGTCCTGTTGGTTGTCTGTGTTTGCAGCAAGCAGAGAAGCTGCTGCAGACACTTTCTTGCCCCTTTTTCACAAGTGAAGTATATTTTGTACCAGTTGGTGTATTCCTCGTCTGCAGAGCAAGTGCAAAGGTTTTAGGATCTAAATTGCTTGTTTTCCATGGAAGAGCTATGTAGAACACTATGCTTTGCTGTTGCTGTGTTGGTTTTCTCAAGACACAAGCCCTGTTTGTTCTCTGTGTTTTCAGCAAGCAGAGAAGCTGCTGCAGACACTTTCTTGCTCCTTTTCCACTAGTGAAGTATATTTTGTACCAGTTGGTGTATTCCTCGTCTGGAGAGCAGGAGCAAAGGTTTTAGGACCTAAATTGCTTGATTTCCTTGGAAGAGATATGTAGAACACTGTGCTTTGCTGTTGCTGTGTTGGTTTTCTCAAGACACAAACCCTGTTTGTTCCCTGTGTTTTCAGCAAGCAGAGAAGCTGCTGCAGACACTTTCTTGCCCCTTTTCCACAAGTGAAGTATATTTTGTACCAGTTGGTGTATTCCTCGTCTGCAGAGCAAGAGCAAAGGTTTTAGGATCTAAATTGCTTGTTTTCCATGGAAGAGCTATGTAGAACACTATGCTTTGCTGTTGCTGTGTTGGTTTTCTAAAGACACAAACCCTGTTTGTTCCCTGTGTTTTCAGCAAGCAGAGAAGCTGCTGCAGACACTTTCTTGCCCCTTTTCCACAAGTGAAGTATATTTTGTACTAGTTGTGTATTCCTTGTCTGCAGAGCAAGAGCAAAGGTTTTAGGATCTAAATTGCTTGTTTTCCATGGAAGAGCTATGTAGAACACTATGCTTTGCTGTTGCTGTGTTGGTTTTCTCAAGACACAAGTCCTGTTGGTTGTCTGTGTTTGCAGCAAGCAGAGAAGCTGCTGCAGACACTTTCTTGCCCCTTTTCCACAAGTGAAGTATATTTTGTACCAGTTGGTGTATTCCTCATCTGGAGAGCAGGAGCAAAGGTTTTAGGACCTAAATTGCTTGATTTCCTTGGAAGAGATATGTAGAACACTGTGCTTTGCTGTTGCTGTGTTGGTTTTCTCAAGACACAAGCCTTGTTAGTTGTATGTGTTTCCAGCGAGCAGAAAAGCTGCTGCAGACACTTTCTTGCCCCTTTTCCACAAGTGAAGTATATTTTGTACCAGTTGGTGTATTCCTCGTCTGCAGAGCAAGAGCAAAGGTTTTAGGATCTAAATTGCTTGTTTTCCATGGAAGAGCTATGTAAAACACTATGGTTTTCGGTTGCTGTGTTTGTTTTCTCAAGACACAAGCCCTGTTTGTTCTCTGTGTTTTCAGCAAGCAGAGAAGCTGCTGCAGACACTTTCTTGCTCCTTTTCCACTACTGACGTATATTTTGTACCAGTTTGTGTATTCCTCGTCTGCAGAGCAAGAGCAAAGGTTTTAGGATCTAAATTGCTTGTTTTCCATGGAAGAGCTATGTAGAACACTATGCTTTGCTGTTGCTGTGTTGGTTTTCTCAAGACACAAGTCCTGTTGGTTGTCTGTGTTTTCAGCAAGCAGAGAAGCTGCTGCAGACACTTTCTTGCCCCTTTTCCACAAGTGAAGTATATTTTGTACCAGTTGGTGTATTCCTCGTCTGCAGAGCAAGAGCAAAGGTTTTAGGATCTAAATTGTTTGTTTTCCATGGAAGAGCTTTGTAGAACACTATGCTTTGCTGTTGCTGTGTTAGTTTTCTAAAGACACAAACCCTGTTTGTTCCCTGTGTTTTCAGCAAGCAGAGAAGCTGCTGCAGACACTTTCTTGCCCCTTTTCCACAAGTGAAGTATATTTTGTACCAGTTGGTGTATTCCTTGTCTGGAGAGCAAGAGCAAAGATTTTAGGATCTAAATTGCTTGTTTTCCATGGAAGAGCTATGTAGAACACTATGCTTTGCTGTTGCTGTGTTGGTTTTCTCAAGACACAAGTCCTGTTGGTTGTCTGTGTTTGCAGCAAGCAGAGAAGCTGCTGCAGACACTTTCTTGCCCCTTTTTCACAAGTGAAGTATATTTTGTACCAGTTGGTGTGTTCCTCGTCTGCAGAGACGGATCAAAGGTTTTAGGACCTAAATTGCTTGATTTCATTGGAAGAGCTATTAAGAACACTATGCTTTGCTGTTGCTGTGTTGGTTTTCTAAACACACAAGCCCTGTTTGTTCCCTGTGTTTTCAGCAAGCAGAGAAGCTCTTGAAGACACGTACCTGCTTTCTCCACTACTGACGTATATTTTGTACCAGTTGGTGTGTTCCTCGTCTGCAAAGCAAGAGCAAAGGTTTTAGGACTTAAATTGCTTGATTTCCATGGAAGAGCTCTGTAGAACACTATGCTTTGCTGTTACTGTGTTGGTTTTCTCAAGACACAAGTCTTGTTGGTTGTATGTGTTTCCAGCGAGCAGAAAAGCTGCTGCAGACACTTTCTTGCCCCTTTTCCACAAGTGAAGTATATTTTGTACCAGTTGGTGTATTCCTCGTCTGCAGAGCAAGAGCAAAGGTTTTAGGATCTAAATTGCTTGTTTTCCATGGAAGAGCTCTGTAGAACACTATGCTTTGCTGTTGCTGTGTTGGTTTTCTCAAGACACAAGTCCTGTTGGTTGTCTGTGTTTGCAGCAAGCAGAGAAGCTGCTGCAGACACTTTCTTGCCCCTTTTTCACAAGTGAAGTATATTTTGTACCAGTTGGTGTATTCCTCGTCTGCAGAGCAAGTGCAAAGGTTTTAGGATCTAAATTGCTTGTTTTCCATGGAAGAGCTATGTAGAACACTATGCTTTGCTGTTGCTGTGTTGGTTTTCTCAAGACACAAGCCCTGTTTGTTCTCTGTGTTTTCAGCAAGCAGAGAAGCTGCTGCAGACACTTTCTTGCTCCTTTTCCACAAGTGAAGTATATTTTGTACCAGTTGGTGTATTCCTCGTCTGGAGAGCAGGAGCAAAGGTTTTAGGACCTAAATTGCTTGATTTCCTTGGAAGAGATATGTAGAACACTGTGCTTTGCTGTTGCTGTGTTGGTTTTCTCAAGACACAAACCCTGTTTGTTCCCTGTGTTTTCAGCAAGCAGAGAAGCTGCTGCAGACACTTTCTTGCCCCTTTTCCACAAGTGAAGTATATTTTGTACCAGTTGGTGTATTCCTCGTCTGCAGAGCAAGAGCAAAGGTTTTAGGATCTAAATTGCTTGTTTTCCATGGAAGAGCTATGTAGAACACTATGCTTTGCTGTTGCTGTGTTGGTTTTCTAAAGACACAAACCCTGTTTGTTCTCTGTGTTTTCAGCAAGCAGAGAAGCTGCTGCAGACACTTTCTTGCTCCTTTTCCACTACTGACGTATATTTTGTACCAGTTGGTGTATTCCTCGTCTGGAGAGCAGGAGCAAAGGTTTTAGGACCTAAATTGCTTGATTTCCTTGGAAGAGATATGTAGAACACTGTGCTTTGCTGTTGCTGTGTTGGTTTTCTCAAGACACAAACCCTGTTTGTTCCCTGTGTTTTCAGCAAGCAGAGAAGCTGCTGCAGACACTTTCTTGCCCCTTTTCCACAAGTGAAGTATATTTTGTACCAGTTGGTGTATTCCTCGTCTGCAGAGCAAGAGCAAAGGTTTTAGGATCTAAATTGTTTGTTTTCCATGGAAGAGCTTTGTAGAACACTATGCTTTGCTGTTGCTGTGTTAGTTTTCTAAAGACACAAACCCTGTTTGTTCCCTGTGTTTTCAGCAAGCAGAGAAGCTGCTGCAGACACTTTCTTGCCCCTTTTCCACAAGTGAAGTATATTTTGTACCAGTTGGTGTATTCCTCGTCTGCAGAGCAAGAGCAAAGGTTTTAGGATCTAAATTGCTTGTTTTCCATGGAAGAGCTATGTAGAACACTATGCTTTGCTGTTGCTGTGTTGGTTTTCTAAAGACACAAACCCTGTTTGTTCCCTGTGTTTTCAGCAAGCAGAGAAGCTGCTGCAGACACTTTCTTGCCCCTTTTCCACAAGTGAAGTATATTTTGTACCAGTTGTGTATTCCTTGTCTGCAGAGCAAGAGCAAAGGTTTTAGGATCTAAATTGCTTGTTTTCCATGGAAGAGCTCTGTAGAACACTATGCTTTGCTGTTGCTGTGTTGGTTTTCTCAAGACACAAGTCCTGTTGGTTGTCTGTGTTTGCAGCAAGCAGAGAAGCTGCTGCAGACACTTTCTTGCCCCTTTTCCACAAGTGAAGTATATTTTGTACCAGTTGGTGTATTCCTCATCTGGAGAGCAGGAGCAAAGGTTTTAGGACCTAAATTGCTTGATTTCCTTGGAAGAGATATGTAGAACACTGTGCTTTGCTGTTGCTGTGTTGGTTTTCTCAAGACACAAGCCTTGTTAGTTGTATGTGTTTCCAGCGAGCAGAAAAGCTGCTGCAGACACTTTCTTGCCCCTTTTCCACAAGTGAAGTATATTTTGTACCAGTTGGTGTATTCCTCGTCTGCAGAGCAAGTGCAAAGGTTTTAGGATCTAAATTGCTTGTTTTCCATGGAAGAGCTATGTAGAACACTATGGTTTTCGGTTGCTGTGTTTGTTTTCTCAAGACACAAGCCCTGTTTGTTCTCTGTGTTTTCAGCAAGCAGAGAAGCTGCTGCAGACACTTTCTTGCTCCTTTTCCACTACTGACGTATATTTTGTACCAGTTTGTGTATTCCTCGTCTGCAGAGCAAGAGCAAAG
This sequence comes from Prinia subflava, assembly GCF_021018805.1. Classification (NCBI taxonomy): domain Eukaryota; kingdom Metazoa; phylum Chordata; class Aves; order Passeriformes; family Cisticolidae; genus Prinia; species Prinia subflava. The sequence goes on along the minus strand of NW_026960790.1, from coordinate 35,260 downwards.
GTTTTAGGATCTAAATTGCTTGTTTTCCATGGAAGAGCTATGTAGAACACTATGCTTTGCTGTTGCTGTGTTGGTTTTCTCAAGACACAAGTCCTGTTGGTTGTCTGTGTTTGCAGCAAGCAGAGAAGCTGCTGCAGACACTTTCTTGCCCCTTTTTCACAAGTGAAGTATATTTTGTACCAGTTGGTGTGTTCCTCGTCTGCAGAGACGGATCAAAGGTTTTAGGACCTAAATTGCTTGATTTCATTGGAAGAGCTATGTAGAACACTATGCTTTGCTGTTGCTGTGTTGGTTTTCTAAAGACACAAACCCTGTTTGTTCCCTGTGTTTTCAGCAAGCAGAGAAGCTCTTGAAGACACGTACCTGCTTTCTCCACTACTGACGTATATTTTGTACCAGTTGGTGTGTTCCTCGTCTGCAAAGCAAGAGCAAAGGTTTTAGGACTTAAATTGCTTGATTTCCATGGAAGAGCTCTGTAGAACACTATGCTTTGCTGTTACTGTGTTGGTTTTCTCAAGACACAAGTCTTGTTGGTTGTATGTGTTTCCAGCGAGCAGAAAAGCTGCTGCAGACACTTTCTTGCCCCTTTTCCACAAGTGAAGTATATTTTGTACCAGTTGGTGTATTCCTCGTCTGCAGAGCAAGAGCAAAGGTTTTAGGATCTAAATTGCTTGTTTTCCATGGAAGAGCTCTGTAGAACACTATGCTTTGCTGTTGCTGTGTTGGTTTTCTCAAGACACAAGTCCTGTTGGTTGTCTGTGTTTGCAGCAAGCAGAGAAGCTGCTGCAGACACTTTCTTGCCCCTTTTTCACAAGTGAAGTATATTTTGTACCAGTTGGTGTATTCCTCGTCTGCAGAGCAAGTGCAAAGGTTTTAGGATCTAAATTGCTTGTTTTCCATGGAAGAGCTATGTAGAACACTATGCTTTGCTGTTGCTGTGTTGGTTTTCTCAAGACACAAGCCCTGTTTGTTCTCTGTGTTTTCAGCAAGCAGAGAAGCTGCTGCAGACACTTTCTTGCTCCTTTTCCACTAGTGAAGTATATTTTGTACCAGTTGGTGTATTCCTCGTCTGGAGAGCAGGAGCAAAGGTTTTAGGACCTAAATTGCTTGATTTCCTTGGAAGAGATATGTAGAACACTGTGCTTTGCTGTTGCTGTGTTGGTTTTCTCAAGACACAAACCCTGTTTGTTCCCTGTGTTTTCAGCAAGCAGAGAAGCTGCTGCAGACACTTTCTTGCCCCTTTTCCACAAGTGAAGTATATTTTGTACCAGTTGGTGTATTCCTCGTCTGCAGAGCAAGAGCAAAGGTTTTAGGATCTAAATTGCTTGTTTTCCATGGAAGAGCTATGTAGAACACTATGCTTTGCTGTTGCTGTGTTGGTTTTCTAAAGACACAAACCCTGTTTGTTCCCTGTGTTTTCAGCAAGCAGAGAAGCTGCTGCAGACACTTTCTTGCCCCTTTTCCACAAGTGAAGTATATTTTGTACTAGTTGTGTATTCCTTGTCTGCAGAGCAAGAGCAAAGGTTTTAGGATCTAAATTGCTTGTTTTCCATGGAAGAGCTATGTAGAACACTATGCTTTGCTGTTGCTGTGTTGGTTTTCTCAAGACACAAGTCCTGTTGGTTGTCTGTGTTTGCAGCAAGCAGAGAAGCTGCTGCAGACACTTTCTTGCCCCTTTTCCACAAGTGAAGTATATTTTGTACCAGTTGGTGTATTCCTCATCTGGAGAGCAGGAGCAAAGGTTTTAGGACCTAAATTGCTTGATTTCCTTGGAAGAGATATGTAGAACACTGTGCTTTGCTGTTGCTGTGTTGGTTTTCTCAAGACACAAGCCTTGTTAGTTGTATGTGTTTCCAGCGAGCAGAAAAGCTGCTGCAGACACTTTCTTGCCCCTTTTCCACAAGTGAAGTATATTTTGTACCAGTTGGTGTATTCCTCGTCTGCAGAGCAAGAGCAAAGGTTTTAGGATCTAAATTGCTTGTTTTCCATGGAAGAGCTATGTAAAACACTATGGTTTTCGGTTGCTGTGTTTGTTTTTCTCAAGACACAAGCCCTGTTTGTTCTCTGTGTTTTCAGCAAGCAGAGAAGCTGCTGCAGACACTTTCTTGCTCCTTTTCCACTACTGACGTATATTTTGTACCAGTTTGTGTATTCCTCGTCTGCAGAGCAAGAGCAAAGGTTTTAGGATCTAAATTGCTTGTTTTCCATGGAAGAGCTATGTAGAACACTATGCTTTGCTGTTGCTGTGTTGGTTTTCTCAAGACACAAGTCCTGTTGGTTGTCTGTGTTTTCAGCAAGCAGAGAAGCTGCTGCAGACACTTTCTTGCCCCTTTTCCACAAGTGAAGTATATTTTGTACCAGTTGGTGTATTCCTCGTCTGCAGAGCAAGAGCAAAGGTTTTAGGATCTAAATTGCTTGTTTTCCATGGAAGAGCTATGTAGAACACTATGCTTTGCTGTTGCTGTGTTGGTTTTCTAAAGACACAAACCCTGTTTGTTCCTGTGTTTTCAGCAAGCAGAGAAGCTGCTGCAGACACTTTCTTGCCCCTTTTCCACAAGTGAAGTATATTTTGTACCAGTTGTGTATTCCTTGTCTGCAGAGCAAGAGCAAAGGTTTTAGGATCTAAATTGCTTGTTTTCCATGGAAGAGCTATGTAGAACACTATGCTTTGCTGTTGCTGTGTTGGTTTTCTCAAGACACAAGTCCTGTTGGTTGTCTGTGTTTGCAGCAAGCAGAGAAGCTGCTGCAGACACTTTCTTGCCCCTTTTCCACAAGTGAAGTATATTTTGTACCAGTTGGTGTATTCCTCATCTGGAGAGCAGGAGCAAAGGTTTTAGGACCTAAATTGCTTGATTTCCTTGGAAGAGATATGTAGAACACTGTGCTTTGCTGTTGCTGTGTTGGTTTCTCAAGACACAAGCCTTGTTAGTTGTATGTGTTTCCAGCGAGCAGAAAAGCTGCTGCAGACACTTTCTTGCCCCTTTTCCACAAGTGAAGTATATTTTGTACCAGTTGGTGTATTCCTCGTCTGCAGAGCAAGAGCAAAGGTTTTAGGATCTAAATTGCTTGTTTTCCATGGAAGAGCTATGTAGAACACTATGGTTTTCGGTTGCTGTGTTTGTTTTCTCAAGACACAAGCCCTGTTTGTTCTCTGTGTTTTCAGCAAGCAGAGAAGCTGCTGCAGACACTTTCTTGCTCCTTTTCCACTACTGACGTATATTTTGTACCAGTTTGTGTATTCCTCGTCTGCAGAGCAAGAGCAAAGGTTTTAGGATCTAAATTGCTTGTTTTCCATGGAAGAGCTATGTAGAACACTATGCTTTGCTGTTGCTGTGTTGGTTTTCTCAAGACACAAGTCCTGTTGGTTGTCTGTGTTTGCAGCAAGCAGAGAAGCTGCTGCAGACACTTTCTTGCCCCTTTTTCACAAGTGAAGTATATTTTGTACCAGTTGGTGTGTTCCTCGTCTGCAGAGACGGATCAAAGGTTTTAGGACCTAAATTGCTTGATTTCATTGGAAGAGCTATTAAGAACACTATGCTTTGCTGTTGCTGTGTTGGTTTTCTAAACACACAAGCCCTGTTTGTTCCCTGTGTTTTCAGCAAGCAGAGAAGCTCTTGAAGACACGTACCTGCTTTCTCCACTACTGACGTATATTTTGTACCAGTTGGTGTGTTCCTCGTCTGCAAAGCAAGAGCAAAGGTTTTAGGACTTAAATTGCTTGATTTCCATGGAAGAGCTCTGTAGAACACTATGCTTTGCTGTTGCTGTGTTGGTTTTCTCAAGACACAAGTCTTGTTGGTTGTATGTGTTTCCAGCGAGCAGAAAAGCTGCTGCAGACACTTTCTTGCCCCTTTTCCACAAGTGAAGTATATTTTGTACCAGTTGGTGTATTCCTCGTCTGCAGAGCAAGAGCAAAGGTTTTAGGATCTAAATTGCTTGTTTTCCATGGAAGAGCTATGTAGAACACTATGCTTTGCTGTTGCTGTGTTGGTTTTCTCAAGACACAAGTCCTGTTGGTTGTCTGTGTTTGCAGCAAGCAGAGAAGCTGCTGCAGACACTTTCTTGCCCCTTTTCCACAAGTGAAGTATATTTTGTACCAGTTGGTGTATTCCTCGTCTGCAGAGCAAGTGCAAAGGTTTTAGGATCTAAATTGCTTGTTTTCCATGGAAGAGCTATGTAGAACACTATGCTTTGCTGTTGCTGTGTTGGTTTTCTCAAGACACAAGCCCTGTTTGTTCTCTGTGTTTTCAGCAAGCAGAGAAGCTGCTGCAGACACTTTCTTGCTCCTTTTCCACTAGTGAAGTATATTTTGTACCAGTTGGTGCATTCCTCGTCTGGAGAGCAGGAGCAAAGGTTTTAGGACCTAAATTGCTTGATTTCCTTGGAAGAGATATGTAGAACACTGTGCTTTGCTGTTGCTGTGTTGGTTTTCTCAAGACACAAACCCTGTTTGTTCCCTGTGTTTTCAGCAAGCAGAGAAGCTGCTGCAGACACTTTCTTGCCCCTTTTCCACAAGTGAAGTATATTTTGTACCAGTTGGTGTATTCCTCGTCTGCAGAGCAAGAGCAAAGGTTTTAGGATCTAAATTGCTTGTTTTCCATGGAAGAGCTATGTAGAACACTATGCTTTGCTGTTGCTGTGTTGGTTTTCTAAAGACACAAACCCTGTTTGTTCTCTGTGTTTTCAGCAAGCAGAGAAGCTGCTGCAGACACTTTCTTGCTCCTTTTCCACTACTGACGTATATTTTGTACCAGTTGGTGTATTCCTCGTCTGGAGAGCAGCAAAGGTTTTAGGACCTAAATTGCTTGATTTCCTTGGAAGAGATATGTAGAACACTGTGCTTTGCTGTTGCTGTGTTGGTTTTCTCAAGACACAAACCCTGTTTGTTCCCTGTGTTTTCAGCAAGCAGAGAAGCTGCTGCAGACACTTTCTTGCCCCTTTTCCACAAGTGAAGTATATTTTGTACCAGTTGGTGTATTCCTCGTCTGCAGAGCAAGAGCAAAGGTTTTAGGATCTAAATTGTTTGTTTTCCATGGAAGAGCTTTGTAGAACACTATGCTTTGCTGTTGCTGTGTTAGTTTTCTAAAGACACAAACCCTGTTTGTTCCCTGTGTTTTCAGCAAGCAGAGAAGCTGCTGCAGACACTTTCTTGCCCCTTTTCCACAAGTGAAGTATATTTTGTACCAGTTGGTGTATTCCTCGTCTGCAGAGCAAGAGCAAAGGTTTTAGGATCTAAATTGCTTGTTTTCCATGGAAGAGCTATGTAGAACACTATGCTTTGCTGTTGCTGTGTTGGTTTTCTAAAGACACAAACCCTGTTTGTTCCCTGTGTTTTCAGCAAGCAGAGAAGCTGCTGCAGACACTTTCTTGCCCCTTTTCCACAAGTGAAGTATATTTTGTACCAGTTGTGTATTCCTTGTCTGCAGAGCAAGAGCAAAGGTTTTAGGATCTAAATTGCTTGTTTTCCATGGAAGAGCTCTGTAGAACACTATGCTTTGCTGTTGCTGTGTTGGTTTTCTCAAGACACAAGTCCTGTTGGTTGTCTGTGTTTGCAGCAAGCAGAGAAGCTGCTGCAGACACTTTCTTGCCCCTTTTCCACAAGTGAAGTATATTTTGTACCAGTTGGTGTATTCCTCATCTGGAGAGCAGGAGCAAAGGTTTTAGGACCTAAATTGCTTGATTTCCTTGGAAGAGATATGTAGAACACTGTGCTTTGCTGTTGCTGTGTTGGTTTTCTCAAGACACAAGCCTTGTTAGTTGTATGTGTTTCCAGCGAGCAGAAAAGCTGCTGCAGACACTTTCTTGCCCCTTTTCCACAAGTGAAGTATATTTTGTACCAGTTGGTGTATTCCTCGTCTGCAGAGCAAGTGCAAAGGTTTTAGGATCTAAATTGCTTGTTTTCCATGGAAGAGCTATGTAGAACACTATGGTTTTCGGTTGCTGTGTTTGTTTTCTCAAGACACAAGCCCTGTTTGTTCTCTGTGTTTTCAGCAAGCAGAGAAGCTGCTGCAGACACTTTCTTGCTCCTTTTCCACTACTGACGTATATTTTGTACCAGTTTGTGTATTCCTCGTCTGCAGAGCAAGAGCAAAGGTTTTAGGATCTAAATTGCTTGTTTTCCATGGAAGAGCTATGTAGAACACTATGCTTTGCTGTTGCTGTGTTGGTTTTCTCAAGACACAAGTCCTGTTGGTTGTCTGTGTTTGCAGCAAGCAGAGAAGCTGCTGCAGACACTTTCTTGCCCCTTTTTCACAAGTGAAGTATATTTTGTACCAGTTGGTGTGTTCCTCGTCTGCAGAGACGGATCAAAGGTTTTAGGACCTAAATTGCTTGATTTCATTGGAAGAGCTATGTAGAACACTATGCTTTGCTGTTGCTGTGTTGGTTTTCTAAAGACACAAACCCTGTTTGTTCCCTGTGTTTTCAGCAAGCAGAGAAGCTCTTGAAGACACGTACCTGCTTTCTCCACTACTGACGTATATTTTGTACCAGTTGGTGTGTTCCTCGTCTGCAAAGCAAGAGCAAAGGTTTTAGGACTTAAATTGCTTGATTTCCATGGAAGAGCTCTGTAGAACACTATGCTTTGCTGTTACTGTGTTGGTTTTCTCAAGACACAAGTCTTGTTGGTTGTATGTGTTTCCAGCGAGCAGAAAAGCTGCTGCAGACACTTTCTTGCCCCTTTTCCACAAGTGAAGTATATTTTGTACCAGTTGGTGTATTCCTCGTCTGCAGAGCAAGAGCAAAGGTTTTAGGATCTAAATTGCTTGTTTTCCATGGAAGAGCTCTGTAGAACACTATGCTTTGCTGTTGCTGTGTTGGTTTTCTCAAGACACAAGTCCTGTTGGTTGTCTGTGTTTGCAGCAAGCAGAGAAGCTGCTGCAGACACTTTCTTGCCCCTTTTTCACAAGTGAAGTATATTTTGTACCAGTTGGTGTATTCCTCGTCTGCAGAGCAAGTGCAAAGGTTTTAGGATCTAAATTGCTTGTTTTCCATGGAAGAGCTATGTAGAACACTATGCTTTGCTGTTGCTGTGTTGGTTTTCTCAAGACACAAGCCCTGTTTGTTCTCTGTGTTTTCAGCAAGCAGAGAAGCTGCTGCAGACACTTTCTTGCTCCTTTTCCACTAGTGAAGTATATTTTGTACCAGTTGGTGTATTCCTCGTCTGGAGAGCAGGAGCAAAGGTTTTAGGACCTAAATTGCTTGATTTCCTTGGAAGAGATATGTAGAACACTGTGCTTTGCTGTTGCTGTGTTGGTTTTCTCAAGACACAAACCCTGTTTGTTCCCTGTGTTTTCAGCAAGCAGAGAAGCTGCTGCAGACACTTTCTTGCCCCTTTTCCACAAGTGAAGTATATTTTGTACCAGTTGGTGTATTCCTCGTCTGCAGAGCAAGAGCAAAGGTTTTAGGATCTAAATTGCTTGTTTTCCATGGAAGAGCTATGTAGAACACTATGCTTTGCTGTTGCTGTGTTGGTTTTCTAAAGACACAAACCCTGTTTGTTCCCTGTGTTTTCAGCAAGCAGAGAAGCTGCTGCAGACACTTTCTTGCCCCTTTTCCACAAGTGAAGTATATTTTGTACTAGTTGTGTATTCCTTGTCTGCAGAGCAAGAGCAAAGGTTTTAGGATCTAAATTGCTTGTTTTCCATGGAAGAGCTATGTAGAACACTATGCTTTGCTGTTGCTGTGTTGGTTTTCTCAAGACACAAGTCCTGTTGGTTGTCTGTGTTTGCAGCAAGCAGAGAAGCTGCTGCAGACACTTTCTTGCCCCTTTTCCACAAGTGAAGTATATTTTGTACCAGTTGGTGTATTCCTCATCTGGAGAGCAGGAGCAAAGGTTTTAGGACCTAAATTGCTTGATTTCCTTGGAAGAGATATGTAGAACACTGTGCTTTGCTGTTGCTGTGTTGGTTTTCTCAAGACACAAGCCTTGTTAGTTGTATGTGTTTCCAGCGAGCAGAAAAGCTGCTGCAGACACTTTCTTGCCCCTTTTCCACAAGTGAAGTATATTTTGTACCAGTTGGTGTATTCCTCGTCTGCAGAGCAAGAGCAAAGGTTTTAGGATCTAAATTGCTTGTTTTCCATGGAAGAGCTATGTAAAACACTATGGTTTTCGGTTGCTGTGTTTGTTTTCTCAAGACACAAGCCCTGTTTGTTCTCTGTGTTTTCAGCAAGCAGAGAAGCTGCTGCAGACACTTTCTTGCTCCTTTTCCACTACTGACGTATATTTTGTACCAGTTTGTGTATTCCTCGTCTGCAGAGCAAGAGCAAAGGTTTTAGGATCTAAATTGCTTGTTTTCCATGGAAGAGCTATGTAGAACACTATGCTTTGCTGTTGCTGTGTTGGTTTTCTCAAGACACAAGTCCTGTTGGTTGTCTGTGTTTTCAGCAAGCAGAGAAGCTGCTGCAGACACTTTCTTGCCCCTTTTCCACAAGTGAAGTATATTTTGTACCAGTTGGTGTATTCCTCGTCTGCAGAGCAAGAGCAAAGGTTTTAGGATCTAAATTGCTTGTTTTCCATGGAAGAGCTATGTAGAACACTATGCTTTGCTGTTGCTGTGTTGGTTTTCTAAAGACACAAACCCTGTTTGTTCCCTGTGTTTTCAGCAAGCAGAGAAGCTGCTGCAGACACTTTCTTGCCCCTTTTCCACAAGTGAAGTATATTTTGTACCAGTTGTGTATTCCTTGTCTGCAGAGCAAGAGCAAAGGTTTTAGGATCTAAATTGCTTGTTTTCCATGGAAGAGCTATGTAGAACACTATGCTTTGCTGTTGCTGTGTTGGTTTTCTCAAGACACAAGTCCTGTTGGTTGTCTGTGTTTGCAGCAAGCAGAGAAGCTGCTGCAGACACTTTCTTGCCCCTTTTCCACAAGTGAAGTATATTTTGTACCAGTTGGTGTATTCCTCATCTGGAGAGCAGGAGCAAAGGTTTTAGGACCTAAATTGCTTGATTTCCTTGAAGAGATATGTAGAACACTGTGCTTTGCTGTTGCTGTGTTGGTTTTCTCAAGACACAAGCCTTGTTAGTTGTATGTGTTTCCAGCGAGCAGAAAAGCTGCTGCAGACACTTTCTTGCCCCTTTTCCACAAGTGAAGTATATTTTGTACCAGTTGGTGTATTCCTCGTCTGCAGAGCAAGAGCAAAGGTTTTAGGATCTAAATTGCTTGTTTTCCATGGAAGAGCTATGTAGAACACTATGGTTTTCGGTTGCTGTGTTTGTTTTCTCAAGACACAAGCCCTGTTTGTTCTCTGTGTTTTCAGCAAGCAGAGAAGCTGCTGCAGACACTTTCTTGCTCCTTTTCCACTACTGACGTATATTTTGTACCAGTTTGTGTATTCCTCGTCTGCAGAGCAAGAGCAAAGGTTTTAGGATCTAAATTGCTTGTTTTCCATGGAAGAGCTATGTAGAACACTATGCTTTGCTGTTGCTGTGTTGGTTTTCTCAAGACACAAGTCCTGTTGGTTGTCTGTGTTTGCAGCAAGCAGAGAAGCTGCTGCAGACACTTTCTTGCCCCTTTTTCACAAGTGAAGTATATTTTGTACCAGTTGGTGTGTTCCTCGTCTGCAGAGACGGATCAAAGGTTTTAGGACCTAAATTGCTTGATTTCATTGGAAGAGCTATTAAGAACACTATGCTTTGCTGTTGCTGTGTTGGTTTTCTAAACACACAAGCCCTGTTTGTTCCCTGTGTTTTCAGCAAGCAGAGAAGCTCTTGAAGACACGTACCTGCTTTCTCCACTACTGACGTATATTTTGTACCAGTTGGTGTGTTCCTCGTCTGCAAAGCAAGAGCAAAGGTTTTAGGACTTAAATTGCTTGATTTCCATGGAAGAGCTCTGTAGAACACTATGCTTTGCTGTTGCTGTGTTGGTTTTCTCAAGACACAAGTCTTGTTGGTTGTATGTGTTTCCAGCGAGCAGAAAAGCTGCTGCAGACACTTTCTTGCCCCTTTTCCACAAGTGAAGTATATTTTGTACCAGTTGGTGTATTCCTCGTCTGCAGAGCAAGAGCAAAGGTTTTAGGATCTAAATTGCTTGTTTTCCATGGAAGAGCTATGTAGAACACTATGCTTTGCTGTTGCTGTGTTGGTTTTCTCAAGACACAAGTCCTGTTGGTTGTCTGTGTTTGCAGCAAGCAGAGAAGCTGCTGCAGACACTTTCTTGCCCCTTTTCCACAAGTGAAGTATATTTTGTACCAGTTGGTGTATTCCTCGTCTGCAGAGCAAGTGCAAAGGTTTTAGGATCTAAATTGCTTGTTTTCCATGGAAGAGCTATGTAGAACACTATGCTTTGCTGTTGCTGTGTTGGTTTTCTCAAGACACAAGCCCTGTTTGTTCTCTGTGTTTTCAGCAAGCAGAGAAGCTGCTGCAGACACTTTCTTGCTCCTTTTCCACTAGTGAAGTATATTTTGTACCAGTTGGTGCATTCCTCGTCTGGAGAGCAGGAGCAAAGGTTTTAGGACCTAAATTGCTTGATTTCCTTGGAAGAGATATGTAGAACACTGTGCTTTGCTGTTACTGTGTTGGTTTTCTCAAGACACAAACCCTGTTTGTTCCCTGTGTTTTCAGCAAGCAGAGAAGCTGCTGCAGACACTTTCTTGCCCCTTTTCCACAAGTGAAGTATATTTTGTACCAGTTGGTGTATTCCTCGTCTGCAGAGCAAGAGCAAAGGTTTTAGGATCTAAATTGCTTGTTTTCCATGGAAGAGCTATGTAGAACACTATGCTTTGCTGTTGCTGTGTTGGTTTTCTAAAGACACAAACCCTGTTTGTTCTCTGTGTTTTCAGCAAGCAGAGAAGCTGCTGCAGACACTTTCTTGCTCCTTTTCCACTAGTGAAGTATATTTTGTACCAGTTGGTGTATTCCTCGTCTGGAGAGCAGGAGCAAAGGTTTTAGGACCTAAATTGCTTGATTTCCTTGGAAGAGATATGTAGAACACTGTGCTTTGCTGTTGCTGTGTTGGTTTTCTCAAGACACAAACCCTGTTTGTTCCCTGTGTTTTCAGCAAGCAGAGAAGCTGCTGCAGACACTTTCTTGCCCCTTTTCCACAAGTGAAGTATATTTTGTACCAGTTGGTGTATTCCTCGTCTGCAGAGCAAGAGCAAAGGTTTTAGGATCTAAATTGTTTGTTTTCCATGGAAGAGCTTTGTAGAACACTATGCTTTGCTGTTGCTGTGTTAGTTTTCTAAAGACACAAACCCTGTTTGTTCCCTGTGTTTTCAGCAAGCAGAGAAGCTGCTGCAGACACTTTCTTGCCCCTTTTCCACAAGTGAAGTATATTTTGTACCAGTTGGTGTATTCCTTGTCTGGAGAGCAAGAGCAAAGATTTTAGGATCTAAATTGCTTGATTTCCTTGGAAGAGATATGTAGAACACTGTGCTTTGCTGTTGCTGTGTTGGTTTTCTCAAGACACAAACCCTGTTTTTTCCCTGTGTTTTCAGCAAGCAGAGAAGCTGCTGCAGACACTTTCTTGCCCCTTTTCCACAAGTGAAGTATATTTTGTACCAGTTGGTGTATTCCTCGTCTGCAGAGCAAGAGCAAAGGTTTTAGGATCTAAATTGCTTGTTTTCCATGGAAGAGCTATGTAGAACACTATGCTTTGCTGTTGCTGTGTTGGTTTTCTAAAGACACAAACCCTGTTTGTTCCCTGTGTTTTCAGCAAGCAGAGAAGCTGCTGCAGACACTTTCTTGCCCCTTTTCCACAAGTGAAGTATATTTTGTACCAGTTGTGTATTCCTTGTCTGCAGAGCAAGAGCAAAGGTTTTAGGATCTAAATTGCTTGTTTTCCATGGAAGAGCTCTGTAGAACACTATGCTTTGCTGTTGCTGTGTTGGTTTTCTCAAGACACAAGCCCTGTTTGTTCTCTGTGTTTTCAGCAAGCAGAGAAGCTCTTGAAGACACGTACCTGCTTTCTCCACTACTGACGTATATTTTGTACCAGTTGGTGTGTTCCTCGTCTGCAAAGCAAGAGCAAAGGTTTTAGGACTTAAATTGCTTGATTTCCATGGAAGAGCTCTGTAGAACACTATGCTTTGCTGTTACTGTGTTGGTTTTCTCAAGACACAAGTCTTGTTGGTTGTATGTGTTTCCAGCGAGCAGAAAAGCTGCTGCAGACACTTTCTTGCCCCTTTTCCACAAGTGAAGTATATTTTGTACCAGTTGGTGTATTCCTCGTCTGCAGAGCAAGAGCAAAGGTTTTAGGATCTAAATTGCTTGTTTTCCATGGAAGAGCTCTGTAGAACACTATGCTTTGCTGTTGCTGTGTTGGTTTTCTCAAGACACAAGTCCTGTTGGTTGTCTGTGTTTGCAGCAAGCAGAGAAGCTGCTGCAGACACTTTCTTGCCCCTTTTTCACAAGTGAAGTATATTTTGTACCAGTTGGTGTATTCCTCGTCTGCAGAGCAAGTGCAAAGGTTTTAGGATCTAAATTGCTTGTTTTCCATGGAAGAGCTATGTAGAACACTATGCTTTGCTGTTGCTGTGTTGGTTTTCTCAAGACACAAGCCCTGTTTGTTCTCTGTGTTTTCAGCAAGCAGAGAAGCTGCTGCAGACACTTTCTTGCTCCTTTTCCACTAGTGAAGTATATTTTGTACCAGTTGGTGTATTCCTCGTCTGGAGAGCAGGAGCAAAGGTTTTAGGACCTAAATTGCTTGATTTCCTTGGAAGAGATATGTAGAACACTGTGCTTTGCTGTTGCTGTGTTGGTTTTCTCAAGACACAAACCCTGTTTGTTCCCTGTGTTTTCAGCAAGCAGAGAAGCTGCTGCAGACACTTTCTTGCCCCTTTTCCACAAGTGAAGTATATTTTGTACCAGTTGGTGTATTCCTCGTCTGCAGAGCAAGAGCAAAGGTTTTAGGATCTAAATTGCTTGTTTTCCATGGAAGAGCTATGTAGAACACTATGCTTTGCTGTTGCTGTGTTGGTTTTCTAAAGACACAAACCCTGTTTGTTCCCTGTGTTTTCAGCAAGCAGAGAAGCTGCTGCAGACACTTTCTTGCCCCTTTTCCACAAGTGAAGTATATTTTGTACTAGTTGTGTATTCCTTGTCTGCAGAGCAAGAGCAAAGGTTTTAGGATCTAAATTGCTTGTTTTCCATGGAAGAGCTATGTAGAACACTATGCTTTGCTGTTGCTGTGTTGGTTTTCTCAAGACACAAGTCCTGTTGGTTGTCTGTGTTTGCAGCAAGCAGAGAAGCTGCTGCAGACACTTTCTTGCCCCTTTTCCACAAGTGAAGTATATTTTGTACCAGTTGGTGTATTCCTCATCTGGAGAGCAGGAGCAAAGGTTTTAGGACCTAAATTGCTTGATTTCCTTGGAAGAGATATGTAGAACACTGTGCTTTGCTGTTGCTGTGTTGGTTTTCTCAAGACACAAGCCTTGTTAGTTGTATGTGTTTCCAGCGAGCAGAAAAGCTGCTGCAGACACTTTCTTGCCCCTTTTCCACAAGTGAAGTATATTTTGTACCAGTTGGTGTATTCCTCGTCTGCAGAGCAAGAGCAAAGGTTTTAGGATCTAAATTGCTTGTTTTCCATGGAAGAGCTATGTAAAACACTATGGTTTTCGGTTGCTGTGTTTGTTTTCTCAAGACACAAGCCCTGTTTGTTCTCTGTGTTTTCAGCAAGCAGAGAAGCTGCTGCAGACACTTTCTTGCTCCTTTTCCACTACTGACGTATATTTTGTACCAGTTTGTGTATTCCTCGTCTGCAGAGCAAGAGCAAAGGTTTTAGGATCTAAATTGCTTGTTTTCCATGGAAGAGCTATGTAGAACACTATGCTTTGCTGTTGCTGTGTTGGTTTTCTCAAGACACAAGTCCTGTTGGTTGTCTGTGTTTTCAGCAAGCAGAGAAGCTGCTGCAGACACTTTCTTGCCCCTTTTCCACAAGTGAAGTATATTTTGTACCAGTTGGTGTATTCCTCGTCTGCAGAGCAAGAGCAAAGGTTTTAGGATCTAAATTGCTTGTTTTCCATGGAAGAGCTATGTAGAACACTATGCTTTGCTGTTGCTGTGTTGGTTTTCTAAAGACACAAACCCTGTTTGTTCCCTGTGTTTTCAGCAAGCAGAGAAGCTGCTGCAGACACTTTCTTGCCCCTTTTCCACAAGTGAAGTATATTTTGTACCAGTTGTGTATTCCTTGTCTGCAGAGCAAGAGCAAAGGTTTTAGGATCTAAATTGCTTGTTTTCCATGGAAGAGCTATGTAGAACACTATGCTTTGCTGTTGCTGTGTTGGTTTTCTCAAGACACAAGTCCTGTTGGTTGTCTGTGTTTGCAGCAAGCAGAGAAGCTGCTGCAGACACTTTCTTGCCCCTTTTCCACAAGTGAAGTATATTTTGTACCAGTTGGTGTATTCCTCATCTGGAGAGCAGGAGCAAAGGTTTTAGGACCTAAATTGCTTGATTTCCTTGGAAGAGATATGTAGAACACTGTGCTTTGCTGTTGCTGTGTTGGTTTTCTCAAGACACAAGCCTTGTTAGTTGTATGTGTTTCCAGCGAGCAGAAAAGCTGCTGCAGACACTTTCTTGCCCCTTTTCCACAAGTGAAGTATATTTTGTACCAGTTGGTGTATTCCTCGTCTGCAGAGCAAGAGCAAAGGTTTTAGGATCTAAATTGTTTGTTTTCCATGGAAGAGCTTTGTAGAACACTATGCTTTGCTGTTGCTGTGTTAGTTTTCTAAAGACACAAACCCTGTTTGTTCCCTGTGTTTTCAGCAAGCAGAGAAGCTGCTGCAGACACTTTCTTGCCCCTTTTCCACAAGTGAAGTATATTTTGTACCAGTTGGTGTATTCCTTGTCTGGAGAGCAAGAGCAAAGATTTTAGGATCTAAATTGCTTGATTTCCTTGGAAGAGATATGTAGAACACTGTGCTTTGCTGTTGCTGTGTTGGTTTTCTAAAGACACAAACCCTGTTTGTTCCCTGTGTTTTCAGCAAGCAGAGAAGCTGCTGCAGACACTTTCTTGCCCCTTTTCCACAAGTGAAGTATATTTTGTACCAGTTGTGTATTCCTTGTCTGCAGAGCAAGAGCAAAGGTTTTAGGATCTAAATTGCTTGTTTTCCATGGAAGAGCTATGTAGAACACTATGCTTTGCTGTTGCTGTGTTGGTTTTCTCAAGACACAAGTCCTGTTGGTTGTCTGTGTTTGCAGCAAGCAGAGAAGCTGCTGCAGACACTTTCTTGCCTTTTTTCCACAAGTGAAGTATATTTTGTACCAGTTGGTGTATTCCTCGTCTGCAGAGCAAGAGCAAAGGTGTTAGGACCTAAATTGCTTGATTTCCATGGAAGAGCTCTGTAGAACACTATGCTTTGCTGTTGCTGTGTCGGTTTTCTCAAGAAACAAACCCTGTTTGTTCTCTGTACTTGCAGCGAGCAGAGAAGCTCTTGAAGACACGTACCTGCTTTCTCCACTACTGACGTATATTTTGTACCAGTTGGTGTATTCCTCATCTGGAGAGCAGGAGCAAAGGTTTTAGGACCTAAATTGCTTGATTTCCTTGGAAGAGATATGTAGAACACTGTGCTTTGCTGTTGCTGTGTTGGTTTTCTCAAGACACAAGCCTTGTTAGTTGTATGTGTTTCCAGCGAGCAGAAAAGCTGCTGCAGACACTTTCTTGCCCCTTTTCCACAAGTGAAGTATATTTTGTACCAGTTGGTGTATTCCTCGTCTGCAGAGCAAGAGCAAAGGTTTTAGGATCTAAATTGCTTGTTTTCCATGGAAGAGCTATGTAGAACACTATGGTTTTCGGTTGCTGTGTTTGTTTTCTCAAGACACAAGCCCTGTTTGTTCTCTGTGTTTTCAGCAAGCAGAGAAGCTGCTGCAGACACTTTCTTGCTCCTTTTCCACTACTGACGTATATTTTGTACCAGTTTGTGTATTCCTCGTCTGCAGAGCAAGAGCAAAGGTTTTAGGATCTAAATTGCTTGTTTTCCATGGAAGAGCTATGTAGAACACTATGCTTTGCTGTTGCTGTGTTGGTTTTCTCAAGACACAAGTCCTGTTGGTTGTCTGTGTTTGCAGCAAGCAGAGAAGCTGCTGCAGACACTTTCTTGCCCCTTTTTCACAAGTGAAGTATATTTTGTACCAGTTGGTGTGTTCCTCGTCTGCAGAGACGGATCAAAGATTTTAGGACCTAAATTGCTTGATTTCATTGGAAGAGCTATTAAGAACACTATGCTTTGCTGTTGCTGTGTTGGTTTTCTAAACACACAAGCCCTGTTTGTTCCCTGTGTTTTCAGCAAGCAGAGAAGCTCTTGAAGACACGTACCTGCTTTCTCCACTACTGACGTATATTTTGTACCAGTTGGTGTGTTCCTCGTCTGCAAAGCAAGAGCAAAGGTTTTAGGACTTAAATTGCTTGATTTCCATGGAAGAGCTCTGTAGAACACTATGCTTTGCTGTTACTGTGTTGGTTTTCTCAAGACACAAGTCTTGTTGGTTGTATGTGTTTCCAGCGAGCAGAAAAGCTGCTGCAGACACTTTCTTGCCCCTTTTCCACAAGTGAAGTATATTTTGTACCAGTTGGTGTATTCCTCGTCTGCAGAGCAAGAGCAAAGGTTTTAGGATCTAAATTGCTTGTTTTCCATGGAAGAGCTCTGTAGAACACTATGCTTTGCTGTTGCTGTGTTGGTTTTCTCAAGACACAAGCCCTGTTTGTTCTCTGTGTTTTCAGCAAGCAGAGAAGCTGCTGCAGACACTTTCTTGCTCCTTTTCCACTAGTGAAGTATATTTTGTACCAGTTGGTGTATTCCTCGTCTGGAGAGCAGGAGCAAAGGTTTTAGGACCTAAATTGCTTGATTTCCTTGGAAGAGATATGTAGAACACTGTGCTTTGCTGTTGCTGTGTTGGTTTTCTCAAGACACAAACCCTGTTTGTTCCCTGTGTTTTCAGCAAGCAGAGAAGCTGCTGCAGACACTTTCTTGCCCCTTTTCCACAAGTGAAGTATATTTTGTACCAGTTGGTGTATTCCTCGTCTGCAGAGCAAGAGCAAAGGTTTTAGGATCTAAATTGCTTGTTTTCCATGGAAGAGCTATGTAGAACACTATGCTTTGCTGTTGCTGTGTTGGTTTTCTAAAGACACAAGCCCTGTTTGTTCTCTGTGTTTTCAGCAAGCAGAGAAGCTGCTGCAGACACTTTCTTGCTCCTTTTCCACTAGTGAAGTATATTTTGTACCAGTTGGTGTATTCCTCGTCTGGAGAGCAGGAGCAAAGGTTTTAGGACCTAAATTGCTTGATTTCCTTGGAAGAGATATGTAGAACACTGTGCTTTGCTGTTGCTGTGTTGGTTTTCTCAAGACACAAACCCTGTTTGTTCCCTGTGTTTTCAGCAAGCAGAGAAGCTGCTGCAGACACTTTCTTGCCCCTTTTCCACAAGTGAAGTATATTTTGTACCAGTTGGTGTATTCCTCGTCTGCAGAGCAAGAGCAAAGGTTTTAGGATCTAAATTGCTTGTTTTCCATGGAAGAGCTATGTAGAACACTATGCTTTGCTGTTGCTGTGTTGGTTTTCTAAAGACACAAACCCTGTTTGTTCCCTGTGTTTTCAGCAAGCAGAGAAGCTGCTGCAGACACTTTCTTGCCCCTTTTCCACAAGTGAAGTATATTTTGTACCAGTTTGTGTATTCCTTGTCTGCAGAGCAAGAGCAAAGGTTTTAGGATCTAAATTGCTTGTTTTCCATGGAAGAGCTCTGTAGAACACTATGCTTTGCTGTTGCTGTGTTGGTTTTCTCAAGACACAAGTCCTGTTGGTTGTCTGTGTTTGCAGCAAGCAGAGAAGCTGCTGCAGACACTTTCTTGCCCCTTTTCCACAAGTGAAGTATATTTTGTACCAGTTGGTGTGTTCCTCGTCTGCAGAGCAAGAGCAAAGGTGTTAGGACCTAAATTGCTTGATTTCCATGGAAGAGCTCTGTAGAACACTATGCTTTGCTGTTGCTGTGTCGGTTTTCTCAAGAAACAAACCCTGTTTGTTCTCTGTACTTGCAGCGAGCAGAGAAGCTCTTGAAGACACGTACCTGCTTTCTCCACTACTGACGTATATTTTGTACCAGTTGGTGTATTCCTCGTCTGGAGAGCAGGAGCAAAGGTTTTAGGACCTAAATTGCTTGATTTCCTTGGAAGAGATATGTAGAACACTGTGCTTTGCTGTTACTGTGTTGGTTTTCTCAAGACACAAGCCTTGTTAGTTGTATGTGTTTCCAGCGAGCAGAAAAGCTGCTGCAGACACTTTCTTGCCCCTTTTCCACAAGTGAAGTATATTTTGTACCAGTTGGTGTATTCCTCGTCTGCAGAGCAAGAGCAAAGGTTTTAGGATCTAAATTGCTTGTTTTCCATGGAAGAGCTATGTAGAACACTATGCTTTGTTGTTGCTGTGTTGGTTTTCTCAAGACACAAGCCCTGTTGGTTGTCTGTGTTTGCAGCAAGCAGACAAGCTCTTGAAGACACGTACCTGCTTTCTCCACTACTGACGTATATTTTGTACCAGTTGGTGTGTTCCTCGTCTGCAAAGCAAGAGCAAAGGTTTTAGGACTTAAATTGCTTGATTTCCATGGAAGAGCTCTGTAGAACACTGTGCTTTGCTGTTACTGTGTTGGTTTTCTCAAGACACAAGTCTTGTTGGTTGTCTGAGTTTCCAGCGAGCAGAAAAGCTGCTGCAGACACTTTCTTGCCCCTTTTCCACAAGTGAAGTATATTTTGTACCAGTTGGTGTATTCCTCTTCTGCAGAGCAAGAGCAAAGGTTTTAGGATCTAAATTGCTTGTTTTCCATGGAAGAGCTCTGTAGAACACTATGCTTTGCTATTGCTGTGTTGGTTTTCTCAAGACACAAGTCCTGTTGGTTGTCTGTGTTTGCAGCAAGCAGAGAAGCTGCTGCAGACACTTTCTTGCCCCTTTTTCGCAAGTGAAGTATATTTTGTACCAGTTGGTGTATTCCTCGTCTGCAGAGCAAGTGCAAAGGTTTTAGGATCTAAATTGCTTGTTTTCCATGGAAGAGCTATGTAGAACACTATGCTTTGCTGTTGCTGTGTTGGTTTTCTCAAGACACAAGCCCTGTTTGTTCTCTGTGTTTTCAGCAAGCAGAGAAGCTGCTGCAGACACTTTCTTGCTCCTTTTCCACTAGTGAAGTATATTTTGTACCAGTTGGTGTATTCCTCGTCTGGAGAGCAGGAGCAAAGGTTTTAGGACCTAAATTGCTTGATTTCCTTGGAAGAGATATGTAGAACACTGTGCTTTGCTGTTGCTGTGTTGGTTTTCTCAAGACACAAACCCTGTTTGTTCCCTGTGTTTTCAGCAAGCAGAGAAGCTGCTGCAGACACTTTCTTGCCCCTTTTAAACAAGTGAAGTATATTTTGTACCAGTTGGTGTATTCCTCGTCTGCAGAGCAAGAGCAAAGGTTTTAGGATCTAAATTGCTTGTTTTCCATGGAAGAGCTATGTAGAACACTATGCTTTGCTGTTGCTGTGTTGGTTTTCTAAAGACACAAACCCTGTTGTTCTCTGTGGTTTTCAGCAAGCAGAGAAGCTGCTGCAGACACTTTCTTGCTCCTTTTGCACTAGTGAAGTATATTTTGTACCAGTTGGTGTATTCCTCGTCTGGAGAGCAGGAGCAAAGGTTTTAGGACCTAAATTGCTTGATTTCCTTGGAAGAGATATGTAGAACACTGTGCTTTGCTGTTGCTGTGTTGGTTTTCTAAAGACACAAACCCTGTTTGTTCCCTGTGTTTTCAGCAAGCAGAGAAGCTGCTGCAGACACTTTTCTTGCCCCTTTTCTACAAGTGAAGTATATTTTGTACCAGTTGGTGTATTCCTCGTCTGCAGAGCAAGAGCAAAGGTTTTAGGATCTAAATTGCTTGTTTTCCATGGAAGAGCTATGTAGAACACTATGCTTTGCTGTTGCTGTGTTAGTTTTCTAAAGACACAAACCCTGTTTGTTCCCTGTGTTTTCAGCAAGCAGAGAAGCTGCTGCAGACACTTTCTTGCCCCTTTTCCACAAGTGAAGTATATTTTGTACCAGTTGGTGTATTCCTTGTCTGGAGAGCAAGAGCAAAGATTTTAGGATCTAAATTGCTTGATTTCCTTGGAAGAGATATGTAGAACACTGTGCTTTGCTGTTGCTGTGTTGGTTTTCTAAAGACACAAACCCTGTTTGTTCCCTGTGTTTTCAGCAAGCAGAGAAGCTGCTGCAGACACTTTCTTGCCCCTTTTCCACAAGTGAAGTATATTTTGTACCAGTTGTGTATTCCTTGTCTGCAGAGCAAGAGCAAAGGTTTTAGGATCTAAATTGCTTGTTTTCCATGGAAGAGCTATGTAGAACACTATGCTTTGCTGTTGCTGTGTTGGTTTTCTCAAGACACAAGTCCTGTTGGTTGTCTGTGTTTGCAGCAAGCAGAGAAGCTGCTGCAGACACTTTCTTGCCTTTTTTCCACAAGTGAAGTATATTTTGTACCAGTTGGTGTATTCCTCGTCTGCAGAGCAAGAGCAAAGGTGTTAGGACCTAAATTGCTTGATTTCCATGGAAGAGCTCTGTAGAACACTATGCTTTGCTGTTGCTGTGTCGGTTTTCTCAAGAAACAAACCCTGTTTGTTCTCTGTACTTGCAGCGAGCAGAGAAGCTCTTGAAGACACGTACCTGCTTTCTCCACTACTGACGTATATTTTGTACCAGTTGGTGTATTCCTCATCTGGAGAGCAGGAGCAAAGGTTTTAGGACCTAAATTGCTTGATTTCCTTGGAAGAGATATGTAGAACACTGTGCTTTGCTGTTGCTGTGTTGGTTTTCTCAAGACACAAGCCTTGTTAGTTGTATGTGTTTCCAGCGAGCAGAAAAGCTGCTGCAGACACTTTCTTGCCCCTTTTCCACAAGTGAAGTATATTTTGTACCAGTTGGTGTATTCCTCGTCTGCAGAGCAAGAGCAAAGGTTTTAGGATCTAAATTGCTTGTTTTCCATGGAAGAGCTATGTAGAACACTATGGTTTTCGGTTGCTGTGTTGGTTTTCTCAAGACACAAGCCCTGTTTGTTCTCTGTGTTTTCAGCAAGCAGAGAAGCTGCTGCAGACACTTTCTTGCTCCTTTTCCACTACTGACGTATATTTTGTACCAGTTTGTGTATTCCTCGTCTGCAGAGCAAGAGCAAAGGTTTTAGGATCTAAATTGCTTGTTTTCCATGGAAGAGCTATGTAGAACACTATGCTTTGCTGTTGCTGTGTTGGTTTTCTCAAGACACAAGTCCTGTTGGTTGTCTGTGTTTGCAGCAAGCAGAGAAGCTGCTGCAGACACTTTCTTGCCCCTTTTTCACAAGTGAAGTATATTTTGTACCAGTTGGTGTGTTCCTCGTCTGCAGAGACGGATCAAAGATTTTAGGACCTAAATTGCTTGATTTCATTGGAAGAGCTATTAAGAACACTATGCTTTGCTGTTGCTGTGTTGGTTTTCTAAACACACAAGCCCTGTTTGTTCCCTGTGTTTTCAGCAAGCAGAGAAGCTCTTGAAGACACGTACCTGCTTTCTCCACTACTGACGTATATTTTGTACCAGTTGGTGTGTTCCTCGTCTGCAAAGCAAGAGCAAAGGTTTTAGGACTTAAATTGCTTGATTTCCATGGAAGAGCTCTGTAGAACACTATGCTTTGCTGTTACTGTGTTGGTTTTCTCAAGACACAAGTCTTGTTGGTTGTATGTGTTTCCAGCGAGCAGAAAAGCTGCTGCAGACACTTTCTTGCCCCTTTTCCACAAGTGAAGTATATTTTGTACCAGTTGGTGTATTCCTCGTCTGCAGAGCAAGAGCAAAGGTTTTAGGATCTAAATTGCTTGTTTTCCATGGAAGAGCTCTGTAGAACACTATGCTTTGCTGTTGCTGTGTTGGTTTTCTCAAGACACAAGCCCTGTTTGTTCTCTGTGTTTTCAGCAAGCAGAGAAGCTGCTGCAGACACTTTCTTGCTCCTTTTCCACTAGTGAAGTATATTTTGTACCAGTTGGTGTATTCCTCGTCTGGAGAGCAGGAGCAAAGGTTTTAGGACCTAAATTGCTTGATTTCCTTGGAAGAGATATGTAGAACACTGTGCTTTGCTGTTGCTGTGTTGGTTTTCTCAAGACACAAACCCTGTTTGTTCCCTGTGTTTTCAGCAAGCAGAGAAGCTGCTGCAGACACTTTCTTGCCCCTTTTCCACAAGTGAAGTATATTTTGTACCAGTTGGTGTATTCCTCGTCTGCAGAGCAAGAGCAAAGGTTTTAGGATCTAAATTGCTTGTTTTCCATGGAAGAGCTATGTAGAACACTATGCTTTGCTGTTGCTGTGTTGGTTTTCTAAAGACACAAACCCTGTTTGTTCTCTGTGTTTTCAGCAAGCAGAGAAGCTGCTGCAGACACTTTCTTGCTCCTTTTCCACTAGTGAAGTATATTTTGTACCAGTTGGTGTATTCCTCGTCTGGAGAGCAGGAGCAAAGGTTTTAGGACCTAAATTGCTTGATTTCCTTGGAAGAGATATGTAGAACACTGTGCTTTGCTGTTGCTGTGTTGGTTTTCTCAAGACACAAACCCTGTTTGTTCCCTGTGTTTTCAGCAAGCAGAGAAGCTGCTGCAGACACTTTCTTGCCCCTTTTCCACAAGTGAAGTATATTTTGTACCAGTTGGTGTATTCCTCGTCTGCAGAGCAAGAGCAAAGGTTTTAGGATCTAAATTGTTTGTTTTCCATGGAAGAGCTATGTAGAACACTATGCTTTGCTGTTGCTGTGTTAGTTTTCTAAAGACACAAACCCTGTTTGTTCCCTGTGTTTTCAGCAAGCAGAGAAGCTGCTGCAGACACTTTCTTGCCCCTTTTCCACAAGTGAAGTATATTTTGTACCAGTTGGTGTATTCCTTGTCTGCAGAGCAAGAGCAAAGGTTTTAGGATCTAAATTGCTTGTTTTCCATGGAAGAGCTATGTAGAACACTATGCTTTGCTGTTGCTGTGTTGGTTTTCTCAAGACACAAGTCCTGTTGGTTGTCTGTGTTTGCAGCAAGCAGAGAAGCTGCTGCAGACACTTTCTTGCCCCTTTTCCACAAGTGAAGTATATTTTGTACCAGTTGGTGTATTCCTCGTCTGCAGAGCAAGAGCAAAGGTGTTAGGACCTAAATTGCTTGATTTCCATGGAAGAGCTCTGTAGAACACTATGCTTTGCTGTTGCTGTGTCGGTTTTCTCAAGAAACAAACCCTGTTTGTTCTCTGTACTTGCAGCGAGCAGAGAAGCTCTTGAAGACACGTACCTGCTTTCTCCACTACTGACGTATATTTTGTACCAGTTGGTGTATTCCTCATCTGGAGAGCAGGAGCAAAGGTTTTAGGACCTAAATTGCTTGATTTCCTTGGAAGAGATATGTAGGACACTGTGCTTTGCTGTTACTGTGTTGGTTTTCTCAAGACACAAGCCTTGTTAGTTGTATGTGTTTCCAGCGAGCAGAAAAGCTGCTGCAGACACTTTCTTGCCCCTTTTCCACAAGTGAAGTATATTTTGTACCAGTTGGTGTATTCCTCGTCTGCAGAGCAAGAGCAAAGGTTTTAGGATCTAAATTGCTTGTTTTCCATGGAAGAGCTATGTAGAACACTATGGTTTTCGGTTGCTGTGTTTGTTTTCTCAAGACACAAGCCCTGTTTGTTCTCTGTGTTTTCAGCAAGCAGAGAAGCTGCTGCAGACACTTTCTTGCTCCTTTTCCACTAGTGAAGTATATTTTGTACCAGTTGGTGTATTCCTCGTCTGGAGAGCAGGAGCAAAGGTTTTAGGACCTAAATTGCTTGATTTCCTTGGAAGAGATATGTAGAACACTGTGCTTTGCTGTTGCTGTGTTGGTTTTCTCAAGACACAAACCCTGTTTGTTCCCTGTGTTTTCAGCAAGCAGAGAAGCTGCTGCAGACACTTTCTTGCCCCTTTTCCACAAGTGAAGTATATTTTTTACCAGTTGGTGTATTCCTCGTCTGCAGAGCAAGAGCAAAGGTTTTAGGATCTAAATTGCTTGTTTTCCATGGAAGAGCTATGTAGAACACTATGCTTTGCTGTTGCTGTGTTGGTTTTCTAAAGACACAAACCCTGTTTGTTCCCTGTGTTTTCAGCAAGCAGAGAAGCTGCTGCAGACACTTTCTTGCCCCTTTTCCACAAGTGAAGTATATTTTGTACCAGTTTGTGTATTCCTTGTCTGCAGAGCAAGAGCAAAGGTTTTAGGATCTAAATTGCTTGTTTTCCATGGAAGAGCTCTGTAGAACACTATGCTTTGCTGTTGCTGTGTTGGTTTTCTCAAGACACAAGTCCTGTTGGTTGTCTGTGTTTGCAGCAAGCAGAGAAGCTGCTGCAGACACTTTCTTGCCCCTTTTCCACAAGTGAAGTATATTTTGTACCAGTTGGTGTGTTCCTCGTCTGCAGAGCAAGAGCAAAGGTGTTAGGACCTAAATTGCTTGATTTCCATGGAAGAGCTCTGTAGAACACTATGCTTTGCTGTTGCTGTGTCGGTTTTCTCAAGAAACAAACCCTGTTTGTTCTCTGTACTTGCAGCGAGCAGAGAAGCTCTTGAAGACACGTACCTGCTTTCTCCACTACTGACGTATATTTTGTACCAGTTGGTGTATTCCTCGTCTGGAGAGCAGGAGCAAAGGTTTTAGGACCTAAATTGCTTGATTTCCTTGGAAGAGATATGTAGAACACTGTGCTTTGCTGTTACTGTGTTGGTTTTCTCAAGACACAAGCCTTGTTAGTTGTATGTGTTTCCAGCGAGCAGAAAAGCTGCTGCAGACACTTTCTTGCCCCTTTTCCACAAGTGAAGTATATTTTGTACCAGTTGGTGTATTCCTCGTCTGCAGAGCAAGAGCAAAGGTTTTAGGATCTAAATTGCTTGTTTTCCATGGAAGAGCTATGTAGAACACTATGCTTTGTTGTTGCTGTGTTGGTTTTCTCAAGACACAAGCCCTGTTGGTTGTCTGTGTTTGCAGCAAGCAGACAAGCTCTTGAAGACACGTACCTGCTTTCTCCACTACTGACGTATATTTTGTACCAGTTGGTGTGTTCCTCGTCTGCAAAGCAAGAGCAAAGGTTTTAGGACTTAAATTGCTTGATTTCCATGGAAGAGCTCTGTAGAACACTGTGCTTTGCTGTTACTGTGTTGGTTTTCTCAAGACACAAGTCTTGTTGGTTGTCTGAGTTTCCAGCGAGCAGAAAAGCTGCTGCAGACACTTTCTTGCCCCTTTTCCACAAGTGAAGTATATTTTGTACCAGTTGGTGTATTCCTCTTCTGCAGAGCAAGAGCAAAGGTTTTAGGATCTAAATTGCTTGTTTTCCATGGAAGAGCTCTGTAGAACACTATGCTTTGCTATTGCTGTGTTGGTTTTCTCAAGACACAAGTCCTGTTGGTTGTCTGTGTTTGCAGCAAGCAGAGAAGCTGCTGCAGACACTTTCTTGCCCCTTTTTCGCAAGTGAAGTATATTTTGTACCAGTTGGTGTATTCCTCGTCTGCAGAGCAAGTGCAAAGGTTTTAGGATCTAAATTGCTTGTTTTCCATGGAAGAGCTATGTAGAACACTATGCTTTGCTGTTGCTGTGTTGGTTTTCTCAAGACACAAGCCCTGTTTGTTCTCTGTGTTTTCAGCAAGCAGAGAAGCTGCTGCAGACACTTTCTTGCTCCTTTTCCACTAGTGAAGTATATTTTGTACCAGTTGGTGTATTCCTCGTCTGGAGAGCAGGAGCAAAGGTTTTAGGACCTAAATTGCTTGATTTCCTTGGAAGAGATATGTAGAACACTGTGCTTTGCTGTTGCTGTGTTGGTTTTCTCAAGACACAAACCCTGTTTGTTCCCTGTGTTTTCAGCAAGCAGAGAAGCTGCTGCAGACACTTTCTTGCCCCTTTTAAACAAGTGAAGTATATTTTGTACCAGTTGGTGTATTCCTCGTCTGCAGAGCAAGAGCAAAGGTTTTAGGATCTAAATTGCTTGTTTTCCATGGAAGAGCTATGTAGAACACTATGCTTTGCTGTTGCTGTGTTGGTTTTCTAAAGACACAAACCCTGTTTGTTCTCTGTGTTTTCAGCAAGCAGAGAAGCTGCTGCAGACACTTTCTTGCTCCTTTTGCACTAGTGAAGTATATTTTGTACCAGTTGGTGTATTCCTCGTCTGCAGAGCAAGAGCAAAGGTTTTAGGACCTAAATTGCTTGATTTCCTTGGAAGAGATATGTAGAACACTGTGCTTTGCTGTTGCTGTGTTGGTTTTCTAAAGACACAAACCCTGTTTGTTCCCTGTGTTTTCAGCAAGCAGAGAAGCTGCTGCAGACACTTTCTTGCCCCTTTTCCACAAGTGAAGTATATTTTGTACCAGTTGGTGTATTCCTCGTCTGCAGAGCAAGAGCAAAGGTTTTAGGATCTAAATTGCTTGTTTTCCATGGAAGAGCTATGTAGAACACTATGCTTTGCTGTTGCTGTGTTAGTTTTCTAAAGACACAAACCCTGTTTGTTCCCTGTGTTTTCAGCAAGCAGAGAAGCTGCTGCAGACACTTTCTTGCCCCTTTTCCACAAGTGAAGTATATTTTGTACCAGTTGGTGTATTCCTCGTCTGGAGAGCAAGAGCAAAGATTTTAGGATCTAAATTGCTTGATTTCCTTGGAAGAGATATGTAGAACACTGTGCTTTGCTGTTGCTGTGTTGGTTTTCTCAAGACACAAACCCTGTTTGTTCTCTGTACTTGCCGCGAGCAGAGAAGCTCTTGAAGACACGTTCCTGCTTTCTCCACTACTGACGTATATTTTGTACCAGTTGGTGTATTCCTCATCTGGAGAGCAGGAGCAAAGGTTTTAGGACCTAAATTGCTTGATTTCCTTGGAAGAGATATGTAGGACACTGTGCTTTGCTGTTACTGTGTTGGTTTTCTCAAGACACAAGCCTTGTTAGTTGTATGTGTTTCCAGCTAGCAGAAAAGCTGCTGCAGACACTTTCTTGCCCCTTTTCCACAAGTGAAGTATATTTTGTACCAGTTGGTGTATTCCTCGTCTGCAGAGCAAGAGCAAAGGTTTTAGGATCTAAATTGCTTGTTTTCCATGGAAGAGCTATGTAGAACACTATGGTTTTCGGTTGCTGTGTTTGTTTTCTCAAGACACAAGCCCTGTTTGTTCTCTGTGTTTTCAGCAAGCAGAGAAGCTGCTGCAGACACTTTCTTGCTCCTTTTCCACTAGTGAAGTATATTTTGTACCAGTTGGTGTATTCCTCGTCTGGAGAGCAGGAGCAAAGGTTTTAGGACCTAAATTGCTTGATTTCCTTGGAAGAGATATGTAGAACACTGTGCTTTGCTGTTGCTGTGTTGGTTTTCTCAAGACACAAGCCTTGTTAGTTGTATGTGTTTCCAGCGAGCAGAACAGCTGCTGCAGACACTTTCTTGCCCCTTTTCCACAAGTGAAGTATATTTTGTACCAGTTGGTGTGTTCCTCGTCTGCAGAGCAAGAGCAAAGGTGTTAGGACCTAAATTGCTTGATTTCCATGGAAGAGCTATGTAGAACACTATGCTTTGCTGTTGCTGTGTTGGTTTTCTCAAGAAACAAACCCTGTTTGTTGTCTGTACTTGCCGCGAGCAGAGAAGCTCTTGAAGACACGTTCCTGCTTTCTCCACTACTGACGTATATTTTGTACCAGTTGGTGTATTCCTCGTCTGGAGAGCAGGAGCAAAGGTTTTAGGACCTAAATTGCTTGATTTCCTTGGAAGAGATATGTAGAACACTGTGCTTTGCTGTTACTGTGTTGGTTTTCTCAAGACACAAGCCTTGTTAGTTGTATGTGTTTCCAGCGAGCAGAAAAGCTGCTGCAGACACTTTCTTGCCCCTTTTCCACAAGTGAAGTATATTTTGTACCAGTTGGTGTATTCCTCGTCTGCAGAGCAAGAGCAAAGGTTTTAGGATCTAAATTGCTTGTTTTCCATGGAAGAGCTATGTAGAACACTATGCTTTGTTGTTGCTGTGTTGGTTTTCTAAAGACACAAGCCCTGTTTTTTCCCTGTGTTTTCAGCAAGCAGAGAAGCTCTTGAAGACACGTACCTGCTTTCTCCACTACTGACGTATATTTTGTACCAGTTGGTGTATTCCTCGTCTGCAAAGCAAGAGCAAAGGTTTTAGGACTTAAATTGCTTGATTTCCATGGAAGAGCTCTGTAGAACACTATGCTTTGCTGTTACTGTGTTGGTTTTCTCAAGACACAAGTCTTGTTGGTTGTCTGAGTTTCCAGCGAGCAGAAAAGCTGCTGCAGACACTTTCTTGCCCCTTTTCCACAAGTGAAGTATATTTTGTACCAGTTGGTGTATTCCTCGTCTGCAGAGCAAGAGCAAAGGTTTTAGGATCTAAATTGCTTGTTTTCCATGGAAGAGCTCTGTAGAACACTATGCTTTGCTGTTGCTGTGTTGGTTTTCTCAAGACACAAGTCCTGTTGGTTGTCTGTGTTTGCAGCAAGCAGAGAAGCTGCTGCAGACACTTTCTTGCCCCTTTTTCACAAGTGAAGTATATTTTGTACCAGTTGGTGTGTTCCTCGTCTGCAAAGCAAGAGCAAATGTGTTAGGACCTAAATTGCTTGATTTCCATGGAAGAGCTCTGTAGAACACTATGCTTTGCTGTTGCTGTGTTGGTTTTCTCAAGAAACAAACCCTGTTTGTTCTCTGTACTTGCAGCGAGCAGAGAAGCTCTTGAAGACACGTACCTGCTTTCTCCACTACTGACGTATATTTTGTACCAGTTGGTGTATTCCTCGTCTGGAGAGCAGGAGCAAAGGTTTTAGGACCTAAATTGCTTGATTTCCTTGGAAGAGATATGTAGGACACTGTGCTTTGCTGTTACTGTGTTGGTTTTTCTCAAGACACAAGCCTTGTTAGTTGTATGTGTTTCCAGCTAGCAGAAAAGCTGCTGCAGACACTTTCTTGCCCCTTTTCCACAAGTGAAGTATATTTTGTACCAGTTGGTGTATTCCTCGTCTGCAGAGCAAGAGCAAAGGTTTTAGGATCTAAATTGCTTGTTTTCCATGGAAGAGCTATGTAGAACACTATGGTTTTCGGTTGCTGTGTTTGTTTTCTCAAGACACAAGCCCTGTTTGTTCTCTGTGTTTTCAGCAAGCAGAGAAGCTGCTGCAGACACTTTCTTGCTCCTTTTCCACTAGTGAAGTATATTTTGTACCAGTTGGTGTATTCCTCGTCTGGAGAGCAGGAGCAAAGGTTTTAGGACCTAAATTGCTTGATTTCCTTGGAAGAGATATGTAGAACACTGTGCTTTGCTGTTGCTGTGTTGGTTTTCTCAAGACACAAACCCTGTTTGTTCCCTGTGTTTTCAGCAAGCAGAGAAGCTGCTGCAGACACTTTCTTGCCCCTTTTCCACAAGTGAAGTATATTTTGTACCAGTTGGTGTGTTCCTCGTCTGCAGAGCAAGAGCAAAGGTGTTAGGACCTAAATTGCTTGATTTCCATGGAAGAGCTATGTAGAACACTATGCTTTGCTGTTGCTGTGTCGGTTTTCTCAAGAAACAAACCCTGTTTGTTGTCTGTACTTGCCGCGAGCAGAGAAGCTCTTGAAGACACGTACCTGCTTTCTCCACTACTGACGTATATTTTGTACCAGTTGGTGTATTCCTCGTCTGGAGAGCAGGAGCAAAGGTTTTAGGACCTAAATTGCTTGATTTCCTTGGAAGAGATATGTAGAACACTGTGCTTTGCTGTTACTGTGTTGGTTTTCTCAAGACACAAGCCTTGTTAGTTGTATGTGTTTCCAGCGAGCAGAAAAGCTGCTGCAGACACTTTCTTGCCCCTTTTCCACAAGTGAAGTATATTTTGTACCAGTTGGTGTATTCCTCGTCTGCAGAGCAAGAGCAAAGGTTTTAGGATCTAAATTGCTTGTTTTCCATGGAAGAGCTATGTAGAACACTATGCTTTGCTGTTGCTGTGTTAGTTTTCTAAAGACACAAACCCTGTTTGTTCCCTGTGTTTTCAGCAAGCAGAGAAGCTGCTGCAGACACTTTCTTGCCCCTTTTCCACAAGTGAAGTATATTTTGTACCAGTTGGTGTATTCCTCGTCTGCAGAGCAAGAGCAAAGGTTTTAGGATCTAAATTGCTTGTTTTCCATGGAAGAGCTATGTAGAACACTATGCTTTGCTGTTGCTGTGTTGGTTTTCTCAAGACACAAGTCCTGTTGGTTGTCTGTGTTTGCAGCAAGCAGAGAAGCTGCTGCAGACACTTTCTTGCCTTTTTTCCACAAGTGAAGTATATTTTGTACCAGTTGGTGTATTCCTCGTCTGCAGAGCAAGAGCAAAGGTGTTAGGACCTAAATTGCTTGATTTCCATGGAAGAGCTATGTAGAACACTATGCTTTGCTGTTGCTGTGTCGGTTTTCTCAAGAAACAAACCCTGTTTGTTCTCTGTACTTGCAGCGAGCAGAGAAGCTCTTGAAGACACGTACCTGCTTTCTCCACTACTGACGTATATTTTGTACCAGTTGGTGTATTCCTCATCTGGAGAGCAGGAGCAAAGGTTTTAGGACCTAAATTGCTTGATTTCCTTGGAAGAGATATGTAGAACACTGTGCTTTGCTGTTGCTGTGTTGGTTTTCTCAAGACACAAGCCTTGTTAGTTGTATGTGTTTCCAGCGAGCAGAAAAGCTGCTGCAGACACTTTCTTGCCCCTTTTCCACAAGTGAAGTATATTTTGTACCAGTTGGTGTATTCCTCGTCTGCAGAGCAAGAGCAAAGGTTTTAGGATCTAAATTGCTTGTTTTCCCATGGAAGAGCTATGTAGAACACTAAGTGTGGGGTTTTCGGTTGCTGTGTTGGTTTTCTCAAGACACAAGCCCTGTTTGTTCTCTGTGTTTTCAGCAAGCAGAGAAGCTGCTGCAGACACTTTCTTGCTCCTTTTCCACTACTGACGTATATTTTGTACCAGTTTGTGTATTCCTCGTCTGCAGAGCAAGAGCAAAGGTTTTAGGATCTAAATTGCTTGTTTTCCATGGAAGAGCTATGTAGAACACTATGCTTTGCTGTTGCTGTGTTGGTTTTCTCAAGACACAAGTCCTGTTGGTTGTCTGTGTTTGCAGCAAGCAGAGAAGCTGCTGCAGACACTTTCTTGCCCCTTTTTCACAAGTGAAGTATATTTTGTACCAGTTGGTGTGTTCCTCGTCTGCAGAGACGGATCAAAGATTTTAGGACCTAAATTGCTTGATTTCATTGGAAGAGCTATTAAGAACACTATGCTTTGCTGTTGCTGTGTTGGTTTTCTAAACACACAAGCCCTGTTTGTTCCCTGTGTTTTCAGCAAGCAGAGAAGCTCTTGAAGACACGTACCTGCTTTCTCCACTACTGACGTATATTTTGTACCAGTTGGTGTGTTCCTCGTCTGCAAAGCAAGAGCAAAGGTTTTAGGACTTAAATTGCTTGATTTCCATGGAAGAGCTCTGTAGAACACTATGCTTTGCTGTTACTGTGTTGGTTTTCTCAAGACACAAGTCTTGTTGGTTGTATGTGTTTCCAGCGAGCAGAAAAGCTGCTGCAGACACTTTCTTGCCCCTTTTCCACAAGTGAAGTATATTTTGTACCAGTTGGTGTATTCCTCGTCTGCAGAGCAAGAGCAAAGGTTTTAGGATCTAAATTGCTTGTTTTCCATGGAAGAGCTCTGTAGAACACTATGCTTTGCTGTTGCTGTGTTGGTTTTCTCAAGACACAAGCCCTGTTTGTTCTCTGTGTTTTCAGCAAGCAGAGAAGCTGCTGCAGACACTTTCTTGCTCCTTTTCCACTAGTGAAGTATATTTTGTACCAGTTGGTGTATTCCTCGTCTGGAGAGCAGGAGCAAAGGTTTTAGGATCTAAATTGCTTGATTTCCTTGGAAGAGATATGTAGAACACTGTGCTTTGCTGTTGCTGTGTTGGTTTTCTCAAGACACAAACCCTGTTTGTTCCCTGTGTTTTCAGCAAGCAGAGAAGCTGCTGCAGACACTTTCTTGCCCCTTTTCCACAAGTGAAGTATATTTTGTACCAGTTGGTGTATTCCTCGTCTGGAGAGCAGGAGCAAAGGTTTTAGGACCTAAATTGCTTGATTTCCTTGGAAGAGATATGTAGAACACTGTGCTTTGCTGTTGCTGTGTTGGTTTTCTCAAGACACAAGCCTTGTTAGTTGTATGTGTTTCCAGCGAGCAGAAAAGCTGCTGCAGACACTTTCTTGCTCCTTTTCCACTAGTGAAGTATATTTTGTACCAGTTGGTGTATTCCTCGTCTGGAGAGCAGGAGCAAAGGTTTTAGGACCTAAATTGCTTGATTTCCTTGGAAGAGATATGTAGAACACTGTGCTTTGCTGTTGCTGTGTTGGTTTTCTCAAGACACAAACCCTGTTTGTTCCCTGTGTTTTCAGCAAGCAGAGAAGCTGCTGCAGACACTTTCTTGCCCCTTTTCCACAAGTGAAGTATATTTTGTACCAGTTGGTGTATTCCTCGTCTGCAGAGCAAGAGCAAAGGTTTTAGGATCTAAATTGTTTGTTTTCCATGGAAGAGCTATGTAGAACACTATGCTTTGCTGTTGCTGTGTTAGTTTTCTAAAGACACAAACCCTGTTTGTTCCCTGTGTTTTCAGCAAGCAGAGAAGCTGCTGCAGACACTTTCTTGCCCCTTTTCCACAAGTGAAGTATATTTTGTACCAGTTGGTGTATTCCTTGTCTGCAGAGCAAGAGCAAAGGTTTTAGGATCTAAATTGCTTGTTTTCCATGGAAGAGCTATGTAGAACACTATGCTTTGCTGTTGCTGTGTTGGTTTTCTCAAGACACAAGTCCTGTTGGTTGTCTGTGTTTGCAGCAAGCAGAGAAGCTGCTGCAGACACTTTCTTGCCCCTTTTCCACAAGTGAAGTATATTTTGTACCAGTTGGTGTATTCCTCGTCTGCAGAGCAAGAGCAAAGGTGTTAGGACCTAAATTGCTTGATTTCCATGGAAGAGCTCTGTAGAACACTATGCTTTGCTGTTGCTGTGTCGGTTTTCTCAAGAAACAAACCCTGTTTGTTCTCTGTACTTGCAGCGAGCAGAGAAGCTCTTGAAGACACGTACCTGCTTTCTCCACTACTGACGTATATTTTGTACCAGTTGGTGTATTCCTCATCTGGAGAGCAGGAGCAAAGGTTTTAGGACCTAAATTGCTTGATTTCCTTGGAAGAGATATGTAGGACACTGTGCTTTGCTGTTACTGTGTTGGTTTTCTCAAGACACAAGCCTTGTTAGTTGTATGTGTTTCCAGCGAGCAGAAAAGCTGCTGCAGACACTTTCTTGCCCCTTTTCCACAAGTGAAGTATATTTTGTACCAGTTGGTGTATTCCTCGTCTGCAGAGCAAGAGCAAAGGTTTTAGGATCTAAATTGCTTGTTTTCCATGGAAGAGCTATGTAGAACACTATGGTTTTCGGTTGCTGTGTTTGTTTTCTCAAGACACAAGCCCTGTTTGTTCTCTGTGTTTTCAGCGAGCAGAAAAGCTGCTGCAGACACTTTCTTGCTCCTTTTCCACTAGTGAAGTATATTTTGTACCAGTTGGTGTATTCCTCGTCTGGAGAGCAGGAGCAAAGGTTTTAGGACCTAAATTGCTTGATTTCCTTGGAAGAGATATGTAGAACACTGTGCTTTGCTGTTGCTGTGTTGGTTTTCTCAAGACACAAACCCTGTTTGTTCCCTGTGTTTTCAGCAAGCAGAGAAGCTGCTGCAGACACTTTCTTGCCCCTTTTCCACAAGTGAAGTATATTTTGTACCAGTTGGTGTATTCCTCGTCTGCAGAGCAAGAGCAAAGGTTTTAGGATCTAAATTGCTTGTTTTCCCATGGAAGAGCTATGTAGAACACTATGCTTTGCTGTTGCTGTGTTGGTTTTCTAAAGACACAAACCCTGTTTGTTCCCTGTGTTTTCAGCAAGCAGAGAAGCTGCTGCAGACACTTTCTTGCCCCTTTTCCACAAGTGAAGTATATTTTGTACCAGTTGGTGTATTCCTTGTCTGCAGAGCAAGAGCAAAGGTTTTAGGATCTAAATTGCTTGTTTTCCATGGAAGAGCTCTGTAGAACACTATGCTTTGCTGTTGCTGTGTTGGTTTTCTCAAGACACAAGTCCTGTTGGTTGTCTGTGTTTGCAGCAAGCAGAGAAGCTGCTGCAGACACTTTCTTGCCCCTTTTCCACAAGTGAAGTATATTTTGTACCAGTTGGTGTGTTCCTCGTCTGCAGAGCAAGAGCAAAGGTGTTAGGACCTAAATTGCTTGATTTCCATGGAAGAGCTCTGTAGAACACTATGCTTTGCTGTTGCTGTGTCGGTTTTCTCAAGAAACAAACCCTGTTTGTTCTCTGTACTTGCAGCGAGCAGAGAAGCTCTTGAAGACACGTACCTGCTTTCTCCACTACTGACGTATATTTTGTACCAGTTGGTGTATTCCTCGTCTGGAGAGCAGGAGCAAAGGTTTTAGGACCTAAATTGCTTGATTTCCTTGGAAGAGATATGTAGAACACTGTGCTTTGCTGTTACTGTGTTGGTTTTCTCAAGACACAAGCCTTGTTAGTTGTATGTGTTTCCAGCGAGCAGAAAAGCTGCTGCAGACACTTTCTTGCCCCTTTTCCACAAGTGAAGTATATTTTGTACCAGTTGGTGTATTCCTCGTCTGCAGAGCAAGAGCAAAGGTTTTAGGATCTAAATTGCTTGTTTTCCATGGAAGAGCTATGTAGAACACTATGCTTTGTTGTTGCTGTGTTGGTTTTCTCAAGACACAAGCCCTGTTGGTTGTCTGTGTTTGCAGCAAGCAGAGAAGCTCTTGAAGACCACGTACCTGCTTTCTCCACTACTGACGTATATTTTGTACCAGTTGGTGTGTTCCTCGTCTGCAAAGCAAGAGCAAAGGTTTTAGGACTTAAATTGCTTGATTTCCATGGAAGAGCTCTGTAGAACACTGTGCTTTGCTGTTACTGTGTTGGTTTTCTCAAGACACAAGTCTTGTTGGTTGTCTGAGTTTCCAGCGAGCAGAAAAGCTGCTGCAGACACTTTCTTGCCCCTTTTCCACAAGTGAAGTATATTTTGTACCAGTTGGTGTATTCCTCTTCTGCAGAGCAAGAGCAAAGGTTTTAGGATCTAAATTGCTTTTTTTCCATGGAAGAGCTATGTAGAACACTATGCTTTGCTGTTGCTGTGTTGGTTTTCTCAAGACACAAGTCCTGTTGGTTGTCTGTGTTTGCAGCAAGCAGAGAAGCTGCTGCAGACACTTTCTTGCCCCTTTTTCACAAGTGAAGTATATTTTGTACCAGTTGGTGTATTCCTCGTCTGCAGAGCAAGTGC
>NW_026960789.1:0-41747 GCF_021018805.1 Prinia subflava | reverse complement strand
CAACACAGCAACAGCAAAGCATAGTGTTCTACATAGCTCTTCCATGGAAAACAAGCAATTTAGATCCTAAAACCTTTGCTCTTGCTCTGCCAGAGGAGGAACACACCAACTGGCACAAAATATACTTCACTTTGTGGAAAAGGGGCAAGAAAGTGTCTGCAGCAGCTTCTCTGCTTGCTGAAAACACAGGGAACAAACAGGGCTTGTGTCTTGAGAAAACCAACACAGCAACAGCAAAGCATAGTGTTCTTAATAGCTCTTCCATGGAAATTAAGCAGTTTAGGTCCTAACACCTTTGCTCTTGCTCTGCAGACGAGGAATACACCAACTGGTACAAAATATACTTCACTTGTGAAAAAAGGCAAGAAACTGTCTGCAGCAGCTTCTCTGCTTGCTGCAAACACAGACAACCAACAGGACTTGTGTCTTGAAAAAACCAACACAGTAACAGCAAAGCACAGTGTTCTACATATCTCTTCCAAGGAAATCAAGCAATTTAGGTCCTAAAACCTTTGCTCCTGCTCTCCAGACGAGGAATACACCAACTGGTACAAAATATACGTCAGTGGTGGAGAAAGCAGGTACGTGTCTTCAAGAGCTTCTCTGCTCGCTGCAAGTACAGAGAACAAACAGGGTTTGTTTCTTGAGAAAACCCGACACAGCAACAGCAAAGCA
This sequence comes from Prinia subflava, assembly GCF_021018805.1. Classification (NCBI taxonomy): domain Eukaryota; kingdom Metazoa; phylum Chordata; class Aves; order Passeriformes; family Cisticolidae; genus Prinia; species Prinia subflava. Next base: position 41,072 of record NW_026960789.1, on the reverse strand, counting down.
TAGTGTTCTACAGAGCTCTTCCATGGAAAACAAGCAATTAGGGTCCTAACATATTTGCTCTTGCTCTGCAGAGCGAGGAATACACCAACTGGTACAAAATATACTTCACTTGTGGAAAAGGGGCAAGAAAGTGTCTGCAGCAGCTTCTCTGCTTGCTGCAAACACAGACAACCAACAGGACTTGTGTCTTGAGAAAACCAACACAGCAACAGCAAAGCATAGTGTTCTACATAGCTCTTCCATGGAAAACAAGCAATTTAGATCCTAAAACCTTTGCTCTTGCTCTGCAGACGAGAATACACCAACTGGTACAAAATATACTTCACTAGTGGAAAAGGGGGCAAGAAAGTGTCTGCAGCAGCTTCTCTGCTTGCTGAAAACACAGGGAACAAACAGGCTTGTGTCTTTAGAAAACCAACACGGCAACAGCAAAGCATAGTGTTCTACATAGCTCTTCCATGGAAAACAAGCAATTTAGATCCTAAAACCTTTGCACTTGCTCTGCAGACGAGGAATACACAACTGGTACAAAATAACTTCACTAGTGGAAAAGGGGCAAGAAAGTGTCTGCAGCAGCTTCTCTGCTTGCTGAAAACACAGAGAACAAACAGGGCTTGTGTCTGAGAAAACCAACACAGCAACAGCAAAGCATAGTGTTCTTAATAGCTCTTCCATGGAAAACAAGCCAATTTAGATCCTAAAACCTTTGCTCTTGCTCTGCAGACGAGGAATACACCAACTGGTACAAAATATACTTCACTAGTGGAAAAGGAGCAAGAAAGTGTCTGCAGCAGCTCTCTGCTTGCTGCAAACACAGAGAACAAACAGGGCTTGTGTCTTGAGAAAACCAACACAGCAACAGCAAAGCATAGTGTTCTACATAGCTCTTCCATGGGAAAACAAGCAATTTAGATCCTAAAACCTTTGCTCTTGCTCTGCAGACGAGGGAATACACCAACTGGTACAAAATATACTTCACTAGTGGAAAAGGAGCAAGAAAGTGTCTGCAGCAGCTTCTCTGCTGTGCTGCAAACACAGAGAACAAACAGGGCTTGTGTCTTGAGAAAACCAACACAGCAACAGCAAAGCATTAGTGTTCTACATAGCTCTTCCATGGAAAACAAGCAATTTAGATCCTAAAACCTTTGCTCTTGCTCTGCAGACGAGGAATACACCAACTGGTACAAAATATACTTCACTTGTGGGAAAAGGGGGCAAGAAAGAGTCTGCAGCAGCTTTTCTGCTTGCTGCAAACACAGACAACCAACAGGACTTGTGTCTTGAGAAAACCAACACAGCAACAGCAAAGCATAGTGTTCTACATAGCTCTTCCATGGAAAACAAGCAATTTAGATCCTAAAACCTTTGCTCTTGCTCTGCAGACGAGGAATACACCAACTGGTACAAAAAATACTTCACTAGTGGAAAAGGGGCAAGAAAGTGTCTGCAGCAGCTTCTCTGCTTGCTGCAAACACAGACAACCAACAGGACTTGTGTCTTGAGAAAACCAACACAGCAACAGCAAAGCATAGTGTTCTACATAGCTCTTCCATGGAAAACAAGCAATTTAGATCCTAAAACCTTTGCTCTTGCTCTGCAGACGAGGAACACACCAACTGGCACAAAATATACTTCACTTGTGGAAAAGGGGCAAGAAAGTGTCTGCAGCAGCTTCTCTGCTTGCTGAAAACACAGGGAACAAACAGGGCTTGTGTCTTTAGAAAACCAACACAGCAACAGCAAAGCATAGTGTTCTACATAGCTCTTCCATGGAAAACAAGCAATTTAGATCCTAAAACCTTTGCACTTGCTCTGCAGACGAGGAATACACCAACTGGTACAAAATATACTTCACTAGTGGAAAAGGGGCAAGAAAGTGTCTGCAGCAGCTTCTCTGCTTGCTGAAAACACAGAGAACAAACAGGGCTTGTGTCTTGAGAAAACCAACACAGCAACAGCAAAGCATAGTGTTCTTAATAGCTCTTCCATGGAAATTAAGCAGTTTAGGTCCTAACACCTTTGCTCTTGCTCTGCAGACGAGGAATACACCAACTGGTACAAAATATACTTCACTTGTGGAAAAAAGGCAAGAAACTGTCTGCAGCAGCTTCTCTGCTTGCTGCAAAACACAGACAACCAACAGGACTTGTGTCTTGAAAAAACCAACACAGTAACAGCAAAGCACAGTGTTCTACATATCTCTTCCAAGGAAATCAAGCAATTTAGGTCCTAAAACCTTTGCTCCTGCTCTCCAGACGAGGAATACACCAACTGGTACAAAATATACGTCAGTAGTGGAGAAAGCAGGTACGTGTCTTCAAGAGCTTCTCTGCTCGCTGCAAGTACAGAGAACAAACAGGGTTTGTTTCTTGAGAAAACCGACACAGCAACAGCAAAGCATAGTGTTCTACAGAGCTCTTCCATGGAAAACAAGCAATTTAGGTCCTAACATATTTGCTCTTGCTCTGCAGACGAGGAATACACCAACTGGTACAAAATATACTTCACTTGTGGAAAAGGGGCAAGAAAGTGTCTGCAGCAGCTTCTCTGCTTGCTGCAAACACAGACAACCAACAGGACTTGTGTCTTGAGAAAACCAACACAGCAACAGCAAAGCATAGTGTTCTACATAGCTCTTCCATGGAAAACAAGCAATTTAGATCCTAAAACCTTTGCTCTTGCTCTGCAGACGAGGAATACACCAACTGGTACAAAATATACTTCACTAGTGGAAAAGGAGCAAGAAAGTGTCTGCAGCAGCTTCTCTGCTTGCTGCAAACACAGAGAACAAACAGGGCTTGTGTCTTGAGAAAACCAACACAGCAACAGCAAAGCATAGTGTTCTACATAGCTCTTCCATGGAAAACAAGCAATTTAGATCCTAAAACCTTTGCTCTTGCTCTGCAGAGGAGGAACACACCAACTGGCACAAAATATACTTCACTTGTGGAAAAGGGGCAAGAAAGTGTCTGCAGCAGCTTCTCTGCTTGCTGAAAACACAGAGAACAAACAGGGCTTGTGTCTTGAGAAAACAAACACAGCAGCCGAAAACCATAGTGTTCTACAGAGCTCTTCCATGGAAATTAAGCAGTTTAGGTCCTAACACCTTTGCTCTTGCTCTGCAGACGAGGAATACACCAACTGGTACAAAATATACTTCACTTGTGGAAAAAAGGCAAGAAACTGTCTGCAGCAGCTTCTCTGCTTGCTGCAAACACAGACAACCAACAGGGCTTGTGTCTTGAGAAAACCAACACAGCAACAGCAAAGCATAGTGTTCTTAATAGCTCTTCCATGGAAATTAAGCAGTTTAGGTCCTAACACCTTTGCTCTTGCTCTGCAGACGAGGAATACACCAACTGGTACAAAATATACTTCACTTGTGGAAAAAAGGCAAGAAACTGTCTGCAGCAGCTTCTCTGCTTGCTGCAAACACAGACAACCAACAGGACTTGTGTCTTGAAAAAACCAACACAGTAACAGCAAAGCACAGTGTTCTACATATCTCTTCCAAGGAAATCAAGCAATTTAGGTCCTAAAACCTTTGCTCCTGCTCTCCAGACGAGGAATACACCAACTGGTACAAAATATACGTCAGTAGTGGAGAAAGCAGGTACGTGTCTTCAAGAGCTTCTCTGCTCGCTGCAAGTACAGAGAACAAACAGGGTTTGTTTCTTGAGAAAACCGACACAGCAACAGCAAAGCATAGTGTTCTACAGAGCTCTTCCATGGAAAACAAGCAATTTAGGTCCTAACATATTTGCTCTTGCTCTGCAGACGAGGAATACACCAACTGGTACAAAATATACTTCACTTGTGGAAAAGGGGCAAGAAAGTGTCTGCAGCAGCTTCTCTGCTTGCTGAAAACACAGGGAACAAACAGCACTTGTGTCTTGAGAAAACCAACACAGCAACAGCAAAGCATAGTGTTCTACATAGCTCTTCCATGGAAAACAAGCAATTTAGATCCTAAAACCTTTGCTCTTGCTCTGCAGACGAGGAATACACCAACTGGTACAAAATATACTTCACTTGTGGAAAAGGGGCAAGAAAGTGTCTGCAGCAGCTTCTCTGCTTGCTGCAAACACAGACAACCAACAGGACTTGTGTCTTGAGAAAACCAACACAGCAACAGCAAAGCATAGTGTTCTACATAGCTCTTCCATGGAAAACAAGCAATTTAGATCCTAAAACCTTTGCTCTTGCTCTGCAGAGGAGGAATACACCAACTGGCACAAAATATACTTCACTTGTGGAAAAGGGGCAAGAAAGTGTCTGCAGCAGCTTCTCTGCTTGCTGAAAACACAGAGAACAAACAGGGCTTGTGTCTTGAGAAAACAAACACAGCAGCCGAAAACAATAGTGTTCTACAGAGCTCTTCCATGGAAATTAAGCAGTTTAGGTCCTAACACCTTTGCTCTTGCTCTGCAGACGAGGAATACACCAACTGGTACAAAATATACTTCACTTGTGGAAAAAAGGCAAGAAACTCTCTGCAGCAGCTTCTCTGCTTGCTGAAAACACAGAGAACAAACAGGGCTTGTGTCTTGAGAAAACCAACACAGCAACAGCAAAGCATAGTGTTCTTAATAGCTCTTCCATGGAAAACAAGCAATTTAGATCCTAAAACCTTTGCTCTTGCTCTGCAGACGAGGAATACACCAACTGGTACAAAATATACTTCACTAGTGGAAAAGGAGCAAGAAAGTGTCTGCAGCAGCTTCTCTGCTTGCTGCAAACACAGACAACCAACAGGACTTGTGTCTTGAAAAAACCAACACAGTAACAGCAAAGCACAGTGTTCTACATATCTCTTCCAAGGAAATCAAGCAATTTAGGTCCTAAAACCTTTGCTCCTGCTCTCCAGACGAGGAATACACCAACTGGTACAAAATATACGTCAGTAGTGGAGAAAGCAGGTACGTGTCTTCAAGAGCTTCTCTGCTCGCTGCAAGTACAGAGAACAAACAGGGTTTGTTTCTTGAGAAAACCGACACAGCAACAGCAAAGCATAGTGTTCTACAGAGCTCTTCCATGGAAATCAAGTAATTTAGGTCCTAACATATTTGCTCTTGCTCTGCAGACGAGGAATACACCAACTGGTACAAAATATACTTCACTTGTGGAAAAGGGGCAAGAAAGTGTCTGCAGCAGCTTCTCTGCTTGCTGCAAACACAGACAACCAACAGGACTTGTGTCTTGAGAAAACCAACACAGCAACAGCAAAGCATAGTGTTCTACATAGCTCTTCCATGGAAAACAAGCAATTTAGATCCTAAAACCTTTGCTCTTGCTCTGCAGACGAGGAATACACCAACTGGTACAAAATATACTTCACTTGTGGAAAAGGGGCAAGAAAGTGTCTGCAGCAGCTTCTCTGCTTGCTGCAAACACAGACAACCAACAGGACTTGTGTCTTGAGAAAACCAACACAGCAACAGCAAAGCATAGTGTTCTACATAGCTCTTCCATGGAAAACAAGCAATTTAGATCCTAAAACCTTTGCTCTTGCTCTGCAGAGGAGGAACACACCAACTGGCACAAAATATACTTCTCTTGTGGAAAAGGGGCAAGAAAGTGTCTGCAGCAGCTTCTCTGCTTGCTGAAAACACAGGGAACAAACAGGGCTTGTGTCTTTAGAAAACCAACACAGCAACAGCAAAGCATAGTGTTGTACATAGCTCTTCCATGGAAAACAAGCAATTTAGATCCTAAAACCTTTGCACTTGCTCTGCAGACGAGGAATACACCAACTGGTACAAAATATACTTCACTAGTGGAAAAGGGGCAAGAAAGTGTCTGCAGCAGCTTCTCTGCTTGCTGAAAACACAGGGAACAAACAGGGCTTGTGTCTTTAGAAAACCGACACAGCAACAGCAAAGCATAGTGTTCTACATAGCTCTTCCATGGAAAACAAGCAATTGAGATCCTAAAACCTTTGCACTTGCTCTGCAGACGAGGAATACACCAACTGGTACAAAATATACTTCACTTGTGGAAAAGGGGCAAGAAAGTGTCTACAGCAGCTTCTCTGCTTGCTGAAAACACAGAGAACAAACAGGGCTTGTGTCTTGAGAAAACAAACACAGCAACCGAAAACCATAGTGTTCTACGGAGCTCTTCCATGGAAATTAAGCAGTTTAGGTCCTAACACCTTTGCTCTTGCTCTGCAGACGAGGAATACACCAACTGGTACAAAATATACTTCACTTGTGGAAAAGGGGCAAGAAAGTGTCTGCAGCAGCTTCTCTGCTTGCTGCAAACACAGACAACCAACAGGACTTGTGTCTTGAAAAAACCAACACAGTAACAGCAAAGCACAGTGTTCTACATATCTCTTCCAAGGAAATCAAGCAATTTAGGTCCTAAAACCTTTGCTCCTGCTCTGCAGAGGAGGAACACACCAACTGGCACAAAATATACTTCACTTGTGGAAAAGGGGCAAGAAAGTGTCTGCAGCAGCTTCTCTGCTTGCTGAAAACACAGACAACCAACAGGGCTTGTGTCTTGAGAAAACCAACACAGCAACAGTAAAGCATAGTGTTCTACATAGCTCTTCCATGGAAAACAAGCAATTTAGATCCTAAAACCTTTGCTCTTGCTCTGCAGACGAGGAACACACCAACTGGCACAAAATATACTTCACTTGTGGAAAAGGGGCAAGAAAGTGTCTGCAGCAGCTTCTCTGCTTGCTGAAAACACAGGGAACAAGCAGGGTTTGTGTCTTTAGAAAACCAACACAGCAACAGCAAAGCATAGTGTTCTACATAGCTCTTCCATGGAAAACAAGCAATTGAGATCCTAAAACCTTTGCACTTGCTCTGCAGACGAGGAATACACCAACTGGTACAAAATATACTTCACTTGTGGAAAAGGGGCAAGAAAGTGTCTGCAGCAGCTTCTCTGCTTGCTGCAAACACAGACAACCAACAGGACTTGTGTCTTGAGAAAACCAACACAGCAACAGCAAAGCATAGTGTTCTACATAGCTCTTCCATGGAAAACAAGCAATTTAGATCCTAAAACCTTTGCTCTTGCTCTGCAGAGGAGGAACACACCAACTGGCACAAAATATACTTCTCTTGTGGAAAAGGGGCAAGAAAGTGTCTGCAGCAGCTTCTCTGCTTGCTGAAAACACAGGGAACAAACAGGGCTTGTGTCTTTAGAAAACCAACACAGCAACAGCAAAGCATAGTGTTGTACATAGCTCTTCCATGGAAAACAAGCAATTTAGATCCTAAAACCTTTGCACTTGCTCTGCAGACGAGGAATACACCAACTGGTACAAAATATACTTCACTAGTGGAAAAGGGGCAAGAAAGTGTCTGCAGCAGCTTCTCTGCTTGCTGAAAACACAGGGAACAAACAGGGCTTGTGTCTTTAGAAAACCGACACAGCAACAGCAAAGCATAGTGTTCTACATAGCTCTTCCATGGAAAACAAGCAATTGAGATCCTAAAACCTTTGCACTTGCTCTGCAGACGAGGAATACACCAACTGGTACAAAATATACTTCACTAGTGGAAAAGGGGCAAGAAAGTGTCTGCAGCAGCTTCTCTGCTTGCTGAAAACACAGAGAACAAACAGGGCTTGTGTCTTGAGAAAACAAACACAGCAACCGAAAACCATAGTGTTCTACGGAGCTCTTCCATGGAAATTAAGCAGTTTAGGTCCTAACACCTTTGCTCTTGCTCTGCAGACGAGGAATACACCAACTGGTACAAAATATACTTCACTTGTGGAAAAAAGGCAAGAAAGTGTCTGCAGCAGCTTCTCTGCTTGCTGCAAACACAGACAACCAACAGGACTTGTGTCTTGAAAAAACCAACACAGTAACAGCAAAGCACAGTGTTCTACATATCTCTTCCAAGGAAATCAAGCAATTTAGGTCCTAAAACCTTTGCTCCTGCTCTGCAGAGGAGGAACACACCAACTGGCACAAAATATACTTCATTTGTGGAAAAGGGGCAAGAAAGTGTCTGCAGCAGCTTCTCTGCTTGCTGAAAACACAGGGAACAAACAGGGTTTGTGTCTTGAGAAAACCAACACAGCAACAGCAAAGCATAGAGTTCTACATAGCTCTTCCATGGAAAACAAGCAATTTAGATCCTAAAACCTTTGCTCTTGCTCTGCAGACGAGGAACACACCAACTGGCACAAAATATACTTCACTTGTGGAAAAGGGGCAAGAAAGTGTCTGCAGCAGCTTCTCTGCTTGCTGAAAACACAGGGAACAGACAGGGCTTGTGTCTTTAGAAAACCAACACAGCAACAGCAAAGCATAGTGTTCTACATAGCTCTTCCATGGAAAACAAGCAATTTAGATCCTAAAACCTTTGCACTTGCTCTGCAGACGAGGAATACACCAACTGGTACAAAATATACTTCACTAGTGGAAAAGGGGCAAGAAAGTGTCTGCAGCAGCTTCTTTGCTTGCTGAAAACACAGAGAACAAACAGGGCTTGTGTCTTGAGAAAACCAACACAGCAACAGCAAAGCATAGTGTTCTTAATAGCTCTTCCATGGAAAACAAGCAATTTAGATCCTAAAACCTTTGCTCTTGCTCTGCAGACGAGGAATACACCAACTGGTACAAAATATACTTCACTAGTGGAAAAGGAGCAAGAAAGTGTCTGCAGCAGCTTCTCTGCTTGCTGCAAACACAGAGAACAAACAGGGCTTGTGTCTTGAGAAAACCAACACAGCAACAGCAAAGCATAGTGTTCTACATAGCTCTTCCATGGAAAACAAGCAATTTAGATCCTAAAACCTTTGATCTTGCTCTGCAGACGAGGAATACACCAACTGGTACAAAATATACTTCACTAGTGGAAAAGGGGCAAGAAAGTGTCTGCAGCAGCTTCTCTGCTTGCTGCAAACACAGACAACCAACAGGACTTGTGTCTTGAGAAAACCAACACAGTAACAGCAAAGCACAGTGTTCTACATATCTCTTCCAAGGAAATCAAGCAATTTAGGTCCTAAAACCTTTGCTCCTGCTCTCCAGACGAGGAATACACCAACTGGTACAAAATATACGTCAGTAGTGGAGAAAGCAGGTACGTGTCTTCAAGAGCTTCTCTGCTCGCTGCAAGTACAGAGAACAAACAGGATTTGTTTCTTGAGAAAACCGACACAGCAACAGCAAAGCATAGTGTTCTACATAGCTCTTCCATGGAAATCAAGCAATTTAGGTCCTAACATATTTGCTCTTGCTCTGCAGACGAGGAACACACCAACTGGTACAAAATATACTTCACTTGTGGAAAAGGGGCAAGAAAGTGTCTGCAGCAGCTTCTCTGCTTGCTGCAAACACAGACAACCAACAGGGCTTGTGTCTTTAGAAAACCAACACAGCAACAGCAAAGCATAGTGTTCTACAGAGCTCTTCCATGGAAATTAAGCAGTTTAGGTCCTAACACCTTTTCTCTTGCTCTGCAGACGAGGAATACACCAACTGGTACAAAATATACTTCACTTGTGGAAAAGGGGCAAGAAAGTGTCTGCAGCAGCTTCTCTGCTTGCTGAAAACACAGACAACCAACAGGACTTGTGTCTTGAGAAAACCAACACAGCAACAGCAAAGCATAGTGTTCTACATAGCTCTTCCATGGAAAACAAGCAATTTAGATCCTAAAACCTTTGCTCTTGCTCTGCAGACGAGGAATACACCAACTGGTACAAAATATACTTCACTTGTGGAAAAGGGGCAAGAAAATGTCTGCAGCAGCTTCTCTGCTTGCTGCAAACACAGACAACCAACAGGACTTGTTTCTTGAGAAAACCAACAGAGCAACAGCAAAGCATAGTGTTCTACAGAGCTCTTCCATGGAAAACAAGCAATTTAGATCCTAAAACCTTTGCTCTTGCTCTACAGACGAGGAATACACCAACTGGTACAAAATATACTTCACTTGTGGAAAAGGGGCAAGAAAGTGTCTGCAGCAGCTTCTCTGCTTGCTGCAAACACAGACAACCAACAGGACTTGTGTCTTGAGAAAACCAACACAGCAACAGCAAAGCATAGTGTTCTACATAGCTCTTCCATGGAAAACAAGCAATTTAGATCCTAAAACCTTTGCTCTTGCTCTGCAGACGAGGAATACACCAACTGGTACAAAATATACTTCACTTGTGGAAAAGGGGCAAGAAAGTGTCTGCAGCAGCTTCTCTGCTTGCTGCAAACACAGACAACCAACAGGACTTGTGACTTGAGAAAACCAACACAGCAACAGCAAAGCATAGTGTTCTACATAGCTCTTCCATGGAAAACAAGCAATTTAGATCCTAAAACCTTTGCTCTTGCTCTGCAGAGGAGGAACACACCAACTGGCACAAAATATACTTCACTTGTGGAAAAGGGGCAAGAAAGTGTCTGCAGCAGCTTCTCTGCTTGCTGAAAACACAGGGAACAAACAGGGCTTGTGTCTTTAGAAAACAAACAGAGCAACAGCAAAGCATAGTGTTCTACATAGCTCTTCCATGGAAAACAAGCAATTTAGATCCTAAAACCTTTGCTCTTGCTCTGCAGACGAGGAATACACCAACTGGTACAAAATATATTTCACTAGTGGAAAAGGAGCAAGAAACTGTCTGCAGCAGCTTCTCTGCTTGCTGCAAACACAGACAACCAACAGGACTTGTGTCTTGAGAAAACCAACACAGCAACAGCAAAGCATAGTGTTCTACATAGCTCTTCCATGGAAAACAAGCAATTAAATCCTAAAACCTTTGCTCTTGCTCTGCAGAGGAGGAACACACCAACTGGCACAAAATATACTTCACTTGTGGAAAAGGGGCAAGAAAGTGTCTGCAGCAGCTTCTCTGCTTGCTGAAAACACAGGGAACAAACAGGGCTTGTGTCTTTAGAAAACCAACACAGCAACAGCAAAGCATAGTGTTCTACATAGCTCTTCCATGGAAAACAAGCAATTTAGATCCTAAAACCTTTGCTCTTGCTCTGCAGACGAGGAATACACCAACTGGTACAAAATATACTTCACTAGTGGAAAAGGAGCAAGAAAGTGTCTGCAGCAGCTTCTCTGCTTGCTGCAAACACAGACAACCAACAGGACTTGTGTCTTGAGAAAACCAACACAGCAACAGCAAAGCATAGTGTTCTACATAGCTCTTCCATGGAAAACAAGCAATTTAGATCCTAAAACCTTTGCTCTTGCTCTGCAGAGGAGGAACACACCAACTGGCACAAAATATACTTCACTTGTGGAAAAGGGGCAAGAAAGTGTCTGCAGCAGCTTCTCTGCTTGCTGAAAACACAGAGAACAAACAGGGCTTGTGTCTTTAGAAAACCAACACAGCAACAGCAAAGCATAGTGTTCTACATAGCTCTTCCATGGAAAACAAGCAATTTAGATCCTAAAACCTTTGCACTTGCTCTGCAGACGAGGAATACACCAACTGGTACAAAATATACTTCACTAGTGGAAAAGGGGCAAGAAAGTGTCTGCAGCAGCTTCTCTGCTTGCTGAAAACACAGAGAACAAACAGGGCTTGTGTCTTGAGAAAACCAACACAGCAACAGCAAAGCATAGTGTTCTTAATAGCTCTTCCATGGAAAACAAGCAATTTAGATCCTAAAACCTTTGCTCTTGCTCTGCAGACGAGGAATACACCAACTGGTACAAAATATACTTCACTTGTGGAAAAGGGGCAAGAAAGTGTCTGCAGCAGCTTCTCTGCTTGCTGCAAACACAGACAACCAACAGGACTTGTGTCTTGAGAAAACCAACACAGCAACAGCAAAGCATAGTGTTCTACATAGCTCTTCCATGGAAAACAAGCAATTTAGATCCTAAAACCTTTGCTCTTGCTCTGCAGACGAGGAATACACCAACTGGTACAAAATATACTTCACTAGTGGAAAAGGAGCAAGAAAGTGTCTGCAGCAGCTTCTCTGCTTGCTGCAAACACAGACAACCAACAGGACTTGTGTCTTTAGAAAACCAACACAGTAACAGCAAAGCACAGTGTTCTACATATCTCTTCCAAGGAAATCAAGCAATTTAGGTCCTAAAACCTTTGCTCCTGCTCTCCAGACGAGGAATACACCAACTGGTACAAAATATACGTCAGTAGTGGAGAAAGCAGGTACGTGTCTTCAAGAGCTTCTCTGCTCGCTGCAAGTACAGAGAACAAAGAGGATTTGTTTCTTGAGAAAACCGACACAGCAACAGCAAAGCATAGTGTTCTACAGAGCTCTTCCATGGAAATCAAGCAATTTAGGTCCTAACATATTTGCTCTTGCTCTGCAGACGAGGAATACACCAACTGGTACAAAATATACTTCACTTGTAGAAAAGGGGCAAGAAAGTGTCTGCAGCAGCTTCTCTGCTTGCTGCAAACACAGACAACCAACAGGACTTGTGTCTTTAGAAAACCAACACAGCAACAGCAAAGCATAGTGTTCTACATAGCTCTTCCATGGAAATCAAGCAATTTAGATCCTAAAACCTTTGCTCTTGCTCTGCAGACGAGGAACACACCAACTGGTACAAAATATACTTCACTTGTAGAAAAGGGGCAAGAAATGTCTGTAGCAGCTTCTCTGCTTGCTGCAAACACAGACAACCAACAGGACTTGTGTCTTGAGAAAACCAACACAGCAACAGCAAAGCATAGTGTTCTACATAGCTCTTCCATGGAAAACAAGCAATTTAGATCCTAAAACCTTTGCTCTTGCTCTGCAGAGGAGGAACACACCAACTGGCACAAAATATACTTCACTTGTGGAAAAGGGGCAAGAAAGTGTCTGCAGCAGCTTCTCTGCTTGCTGAAAACACAGGGAACAAACAGGGCTTGTGTCTTTAGAAAACCAACACAGCAACAGCAAAGCATAGTGTTCTACATAGCTCTTCCATGGAAAACAAGCAATTTAGATCCTAAAACCTTTGCACTTGCTCTGCAGACGAGGAATACACCAACTGGTACAAAATATACTTCACTAGTGGAAAAGGGGCAAGAAAGTGTCTGCAGCAGCTTCTCTGCTTGCTGAAAACACAGAGAACAAACAGGGCTTGTGTCTTGAGAAAACCAACACAGCAACAGCAAAGCATAGTGTTCTACATAGCTCTTCCATGGAAAACAAGCAATTTAGATCCTAAAACCTTTGCTCTTGCTCTGCAGACGAGGAATACACCAACTGGTACAAAATATACTTCACTTGTGGAAAGGAAGCAAGAAAGTGTCTGCAGCAGCTTCTCTGCTTGCTGCAAACACAGACAACCAACAGGACTTGTGTCTTGAGAAAACCAACACAGCAACAGCAAAGCATAGTGTTTCTACATAGCTCTTCCATGGAAAACAAGCAATTTAGATCCTAAAACCTTTGCTCTTGCTCTGCAGACGAGGAATACACCAACTGGTACAAAATATACTTCACTAGTGGAAAAGGAGCAAGAAAGTGTCTGCAGCAGCTTCTCTGCTTGCTGCAAACACAGACAACCAACAGGACTTGTGTCTTGAGAAAACCAACACAGTAACAGCAAAGCACAGTGTTCTACATATCTCTTCCAAGGAAATCAAGCAATTTAGGTCCTAAAACCTTTGCTCCTGCTCTCCAGACGAGGAATACACCAACTGGTACAAAATATACGTCATTAGTGGAGAAAGCAGGTACGTGTCTTCAAGAGCTTCTCTGCTCGCTGCAAGTACAGATAACAAACAGGATTTGTTTCTTGAGAAAACCGACACAGCAACAGCAAAGCATAGTGTTCTACAGAGCTCTTCCATGGAATCAAGCAATTTAGGTCCTAACATATTTGCTCTTGCTCTGCAGACGAGGAATACACCAACTGGTACAAAATATACTTCACTTGTAGAAAAGGGGCAAGAAAGTGTCTGCAGCAGCTTCTCTGCTTGCTGCAAACACAGACAACCAACAGGACTTGTGTCTTTAGAAAACCAACACAGCAACAGCAAAGCATAGTGTTCTACATAGCTCTTCCATGGAAATCAAGCAATTTAGATCCTAAAACCTTTGCTCTTGCTCTGCAGACGAGGAACACACCAACTGGTACAAAATATACTTCACTTGTAGAAAAGGGGCAAGAAATGTCTGCAGCAGCTTCTCTGCTTGCTGAAAACACAGACAACCAACAGGACTTGTGTCTTGAGAAAACCAACACAGCAACAGCAAAGCATAGTGTTCTACATAGCTCTTCCATGGAAAACAAGCAATTTAGATCCTAACACATTTGCTCTTGCTTTGCAGACGATGAACACACCAACTGGTACAAAATATACGTCAGTAGTGGAGAAAGCAGGTACGTGTCTTCAAGAGCTTCTCTGCTTGCTGAAAACACAGAGAACAAACAGGGCTTGTGTCTTTAGAAAACCAACACAGCAACAGCAAGCATAGTGTTCTTAATAGCTCTTCCAATGAAATCAAGCAATTTAGGTCCTAACACCTTTGCTGTTGCTCTGCAGACGAGGAATACACCAACTGGTACAAAATATACTTCACTAGTGGAAAAGGGGCAAGAAAGTGTCTGCAGCAGCTTCTCTGCTTGCTGAAAACACAGAGAAAAAACAGGGCTTGTGTCTTGAGAAAACAAACACAGCAACCGAAAACCATAGTATTCTACAGAGCTCTTCCATGGAAATTAAGCAGTTTAGGTCCTAAAACCTTTGCTCTTGCTCTGCAGACGAGGAATACACCAACTGGTACAAAATATACTTGTGGAAAAGGGGCAAGAAAGTGTCTGCAGCAGCTTCTCTGCTTGCTGCAAAACACAGACAACCAACAGGACTTGTGTCTTGAGAAAACCAACACAGCAACAGCAAAGCATAGTGTTCTACATAGCTCTTCCATGGAAAACAAGCAATTTAGATCCTAAAACCTTTGCTCTTGCTCTGCAGACGAGGAACACACCAACTGGCACAAAATATACTTCACAAGTGGAAAAGGGGCAAGAAAGTGTCTGCAGCAGCTTCTCTGCTTGCTGAAAACACAGGGAACAAACAGGGCTTGTGTCTTTAGAAAACCAACACAGCAACAGCAAAGCATAGTGTTCTTAATAGCTCTTCCATGGAAAACAAGCAATTTAGATCCTAAAACCTTTGCTCTTGCTCTGCAGACGAGGAATACACCAACTGGTACAAAATATACTTCACTTGTGGAAAAGGGCAAGAAAGTGTCTGCAGCAGCTTCTCTGCTTGCTGCAAACACAGACAACCAACAGGGCTTGTGTCTTGAGAAAACCAACACAGCAACAGCAAAGCATAGTGTTCTACATAGCTCTTCCATGGAAAACAAGCAATTTAGATCCTAAAACCTTTGCTCTTGCTCTGCAGACGAGGAATACACTAACTGGTACAAAATATACTTCACTAGTGGAAAAGGAGCAAGAAAGTGTCTGCAGCAGCTTCTCTGCTTGCTGCAAACACAGACAACCAACAGGACTTGTGTCTTGAGAAAACCGACACAGCAACAGCAAAGCACAGTGTTCTACATATCTCTTCCAAGGAAATCAAGCAATTTAGGTCCTAAAACCTTTGCTCCTGCTCTCCAGACGAGGAATACACCAACTGGTACAAAATATACGTCAGTAGTAGAGAAAGCAGGTACGTGTCTTCAAGAGCTTCTCTGCTCGCTGCAAGTACAGAGAACAAACAGGACTTGTGTCTTTGGAAAACCAACACAGCAACAGCAAAGCATAGTGTTCTACATAGCTCTTCCATGAAAAAGAAGCAATTTAAGTCTTAAAACCTTTGATCTTGCTCTGCAGACGAGGAACACACCAACTGGTACAAAATATACGTCAGTAGTGGAGAAAGCAGGTACGTGTCTTCAAGAGCTTCTCTGCTTGCTGAAAACACAGAGAACAAACAGGGCTTGTGTCTTTAGAAAACCAACACAGCAACAGCAAGCATAGTGTTCTTAATAGCTCTTCCAATGAAATCAAGCAATTTAGGTCCTAACACCTTTGCTGTTGCTCTGCAGACGAGGAATACACCAACTGGTACAAAATATACTTCACTAGTGGAAAAGGGGCAAGAAAGTGTCTGCAGCAGCTTCTCTGCTTGCTGAAAACACAGAGAAAAAACAGGGCTTGTGTCTTGAGAAAACAAACACAGCAACCGAAAACCATAGTATTCTACAGAGCTCTTCCATGGAAATTAAGCAGTTTAGGTCCTAAAACCTTTGCTCTTGCTCTGCAGACGAGGAATACACCAACTGGTACAAAATATACTTGTGGAAAAGGGGCAAGAAAGTGTCTGCAGCAGCTTCTCTGCTTGCTGCAAACACAGACAACCAACAGGACTTGTGTCTTGAGAAAACCAACACAGCAACAGCAAAGCATAGTGTTCTACATAGCTCTTCCATGGAAAACAAGCAATTTAGATCCTAAAACCTTTGCTCTTGCTCTGCAGACGAGGAACACACCAACTGGCACAAAATATACTTCACAAGTGGAAAAATGGGCAAGAAAGTGTCTGCAGCATCTTCTCTGCTTGCTGAAAACACAGACAACCAACAGGACTTGTGTCTTTAGAAAACCAACACAGCAACAGCAAAGCATAGTGTTCTTAATAGCTCTTCCATGGAAAACAAGCAATTTAGATCCTAAAACCTTTGCTCTTGCTCTGCAGACGAGGAATACACCAACTGGTACAAAATATACTTCACTTGTGGAAAAGGGGCAAGAAAGTGTCTGCAGCAGGTTCTCTGCTTGCTGCAAACACAGACAACCAACAGGGCTTGTGTCTTGAGAAAACCAACACAGCAACAGCAAAGCATAGTGTTCTACATAGCTCTTCCATGGAAAACAAGCAATTTAGATCCTAAAACCTTTGCTCTTGCTCTGCAGACGAGGAATACACTAACTGGTACAAAATATACTTCACTAGTGGAAAAGGAGCAAGAAAGTGTCTGCAGCAGCTTCTCTGCTTGCTGCAAACACAGACAACCAACAGGACTTGTGTCTTGAGAAAACCGACACAGCAACAGCAAAGCACAGTGTTCTACATATCTCTTCCAAGGAAATCAAGCAATTTAGGTCCTAAAACCTTTGCTCCTGCTCTCCAGACGAGGAATACACCAACTGGTACAAAATATACGTCAGTAGTAGAGAAAGCAGGTACGTGTCTTCAAGAGCTTCTCTGCTCGCCTGCAAGTACAGAGAACAAACAGGACTTGTGTCTTTGGAAAACCAACACAGCAACAGCAAAGCATAGTGTTCTACATAGCTCTTCCATGAAAAAGAAGCAATTTAAGTCTTAAAACCTTTGATCTTGCTCTGCAGACGAGGAACACACCAACTGGTACAAAATATACTTCACTTGTAGAAAAGGGGCAAGAAAGTGTCTGCAGCAGCTTCTCTGCTTGCTGCAAACACAGACAACCAACAGGACTTGTGTCTTGAGAAAACCAACACAGCAACAGCAAAGCATAGTGTTCTACAGAGCTCTTCCATGGAAATCAAGCAATTTAGGTCCTAACACATTTGCTCTTGCTTTGCAGACGAGGAACACACCAACTGGTACAAAACATACATCAGTAGTGGAGAAAGCAGGTACGTGTCTTCAAGAGCTTCTCTGCTTGCTGAAAACACAGAGAACAAACAGTGCTTGTGTCTTTAGAAAACCAACACAGCAACAGCAAGCATAGTGTTCTTAATAGCTCTTCCAATGAAATCAAGCAATTTAGGTCCTAACACCTTTGCTCTTGCTCTGCAGACGAGGAATACACCAACTGGTACAAAATATACTTCACTAGTGGAAAAGGGGCAAGAAAGTGTCTGCAGCAGCTTCTCTGCTTGCTGAAAACACAGAGAAAAAACAGGGCTTGTGTCTTGAGAAAACAAACACAGCAACCGAAAACCATAGTATTCTACAGAGCTCTTCCATGGAAATTAAGCAGTTTAGGTCCTAACATATTTGCTCTTGCTCTGCAGACGAGGAATACACCAACTGGTACAAAATATACTTCACTTGTGGAAAAGGGGCAAGAAAGTGTCTGCAGCAGCTTCTCTGCTTGCTGCAAACACAGACAACCAACAGGACTTGTGTCTTGAGAAAACCAACACAGCAACAGCAAAGCATAGTGTTCTTAATAGCTCTTCCATGGAAAACAAGCAATTTAGATCCTAAAACCTTTGCTCTTGCTCTGCAGACGAGGAATACACCAACTGGTACAAAATATACTTCACTTGTGGAAAAGGGGCAAGAAAGTGTCTGCAGCAGCTTCTCTGCTTGCTCCAAACACAGACAACCAACAGGACTTGTGTCTTGAGAAAACCAACACAGCAACAGCAAAGCATAGTGTTCTACATAGCTCTTCCATGGAAAACAAGCAATTTAGATCCTAAAACCTTTGCTCTTGCTCTGCAGACGAGGAATACACTAACTGGTACAAAATATACTTCACTAGTGGAAAAGGAGCAAGAAAGTGTCTGCAGCAGCTTCTCTGCTTGCTGAAAACACAGAGAACAAACAGGGCTTGTGTCTTGAGAAAACCAACACAGCAACAGCAAAGCATAGTGTTCTACATAGCTCTTCCATGGAAATTAAGCAGTTTAGGTCCTAACACCTTTGCTCTTGCTCTGCAGACGAGGAATATACCAACTTGTACAAAATATACTTCACTTGTGGAAAAGGGGCAAGAAAGTGTCTGCAGCAGCTTCTCTGCTTGCTGCAAACACAGACAACCAACAGGACTTGTGTCTTGAGAAAACCGACACAGCAACAGCAAAGCACAGTGTTCTACATATCTCTTCCAAGGAAATCAAGCAATTTAAGTCCTAAAACCTTTGCTCCTGCTCTCCAGATGAGGAATACACCAACTGGTACAAAATATATGTCAGTAGTAGAGAAAGATGGTACGTGTCTTCAAGAGCTTCTCTGCTCGCTGCAAGTACAGAGAACAAACAGGACTTGTGTCTTGAGAAAACCAACACAGCAACAGCAAAGCATAGTGTTCTACATAGCTCTTCCATGAAAAACAAGCAATTTAAGTCTTAAAACCTTTGATCTTGCTCTGCAGACGAGGAACACACCAACTGGTACAAAATATACTTCACTTGTGGAAAAGGGGCAAGAAAGTGTCTGCAGCAGCTTCTCTGCTTGATGAAAACACAGGGAACAAACAGGGCTTGTGTCTTGAGAAAACAAGCACAGCAACCGAAAACCATAGTGTTCTACAGAGATCTTCCATGGAAATTAAGCAGTTTATGTCCTAACACCTTTGCTCTTGCTCTGCAGACGAGGAATACACCAACTGGTACAAAATATACGTCAGTACTGGAGAAAGCACGTACGTGTCTTCAAGAGCTTCTCTGCTTGCTGCAAGCACAGAGAACAAACAGGGTTTGTTTCTTGAGAAAAACCGACACAGCAACAGCAAAGCATAGTGTTCTACAGAGCTTTTCCATGGAAAACAAGCAATTTAGGTCCTAACACATTTGCTCTTGCTCTGCAGACGAGGAATACACCAACTGGTACAAAATATACTTCACTTGTGGAAAAGGGGCAAGAAAGTGTCTGCAGCAGCTTCTCTGCTTGCTGAAAACACAGACAACCAACAGGACTTGTGTCTTGAGAAAACCAACACAGCCACAGCAAAGCATAGTGTTCTACATAGCTCTTCCATGAAAACAAGCAATTTAAGTCCTAAAAGCTTTGATCTTGCTCTGCAGACGAGGAACACACCAACTGGTACAAAATATACTTCACTAGTGGAAAAGGAGCAAGAAAGTGTCTGCAGCAGCTTCTCTGCTTGCTGCAAACACAGACAACCAACAGGACTTGTGTCTTGAGAAAACCAACACAGCAACAGCAAAGCATAGTGTTCTACAGAGCTCTTCCATGGAAATCAAGCAATTTAGGTCCTAACACATTTGCTCTTGCTTTGCAGACGAGGAACACACCAACTGGTACAAAATATACTTCACTAGTGGAGAAAGCAGGTACGTGTCTTCAAGAGCTTCTCTGCTTGCTGAAAACACAGAGAACAAACAGGGCTTGTGTCTTTAGAAAACCAACACAGCAACAGCAAGCATAGTGTTCTACATATCTCTTCCAATGAAATCAAGCAATTTAGGTCCTAACACCTTTGCTCTTGCTCTGCAGACGAGGAATACACCAACTGGTACAAAATATACTTCACTAGTGGAAAAGGGGCAAGAAAGTGTCTGCAGCAGCTTCTCTGCTTGCTGAAAACACAGAGAAAAAACAGGGCTTGTGTCTTGAGAAAACAAACACAGCAACCGAAAACCATAGTATTCTACAGAGCTCTTCCATGGAAATTAAGCAGTTTAGGTCCTAACATATTTGCTCTTGCTCTGCAGACGAGGAATACACCAACTGGTACAAAATATACTTCACTTGTGGAAAAGGGGCAAGAAAGTGTCTGCAGCAGCTTCTCTGCTTGCTGCAAACACAGACAACCAACAGGACTTGTGTCTTGAGAAAACCAACACAGCAACAGCAAAGCATAGTGTTCTACAGAGCTCTTCCATGGAAATCAAGCAATTTAGGTCCTAACACATTTGCTCTTGCTTTGCAGACGAGGAACACACCAACTGGTACAAAATATACGTCAGTAGTGGAGAAAGCAGGTACATGTCTTCAAGAGCTTCTCTGCTTGCTGAAAACACAGGGAACAAACAGGGCTTGTGTCTTTAGAAAACCAACACAGGAACAGCAAAGCATAGTGTTCTTAATAGCTCTTCCAATGAAATCAAGCAATTCAAGTCCTAACACCTTTGATCTTGCTCTGCAGACGAGGAACACACCAACTGGTACAAAATATACTTCACTTGTGGAAAAGGGGCAAGAAAGTGTCTGCAGCAGCTTCTCTGCTTGCTGCAAACACAGACAACCAACAGGACTTGTGTCTTGAGAAAACCAACACAGCAACAGCAAAGCATAGTGTTCTACATAGCTCTTCCATGGAAATCAAGCAATTTAGATCCTAAAACCTTTGCTCTTGCTCTGCAGACGAGGAATACACCAACTGGTACAAAATATACTTCACTAGTGGAAAAGGGGCAAGAAAGTGTCTGCAGCAGCTTCTCTGCTTGCTGAAAACACAGAGAAAAAACAGGGCTTGTGTCTTGAGAAAACAAACACAGCAACCGAAAACCATAGTATTCTACAGAGCTCTTCCATGGAAATTAAGCAGTTTAGGTCCTAACACCTTTGCTCTTGCTCTGCAGACGAGGAATACACCAACTGGTACAAAATATACTTCACTTGTGGAAAAGGGGCAAGAAAGTGTCTGCAGCAGCTTCTCTGCTTGCTGCAAACACAGACAACCAACAGGACTTGTGTCTTGAGAAAACCAACACAGCAACAGCAAAGCATAGTGTTCTACATAGCTCTTCCATGGAAATCAAGCAATTTAGGTCCTAACACATT
Source organism: Prinia subflava (assembly GCF_021018805.1). Classification (NCBI taxonomy): domain Eukaryota; kingdom Metazoa; phylum Chordata; class Aves; order Passeriformes; family Cisticolidae; genus Prinia; species Prinia subflava. The sequence goes on along the minus strand of NW_026960789.1, from coordinate 19,694 downwards.
TGCTCTTGCTCTGCAGACGAGGAACACACCAACTGGTACAAAATATACGTCAGTAGTGGAAAAGGAGCAAGAAAGTGTCTGCAGCAGCTTCTTTGCTTGCTGAAAACACAGAGAACAAACAGGGCTTGTGTCTTGAGAAAACCAACACAGCAACAGCAAAGCATAGTGTTCTACAGAGCTCTTCCATGGAAAACAAGCAATTTAGATCCTAAAACCTTTGCTCTTGCTCTGCAGACGAGGAACACCAACTGGTACAAAATATACTTCACTAGTGGAAAAGGAGCAAGAAAGTGTCTGCAGCAGCTTCTCTGCTTGCTGAAAACACAGAGAACAAACAGGGCTTGTGTCTTTAGAAAAACCAACACAGCAACCGAAAACCATAGTGTTCTACATATCTCTTCCATGGAAATTAAGCAGTTTAGGTCCTAACACCTTTGCTCTTGCTCTGCAGACGAGGAATATACCAACTAGTACAAAATATACTTCACTTGTGGAAAAGGGGCAAGAAAGTGTCTGCAGCAGCTTCTCTGCTTGCTGAAAACACAGAGAACAAACAGGGCTTGTGTCTTTAGAAAACCAACACAGCAACCGAAAACCATAGTGTTCTACATATCTCTTCCATGGAAATTAAGCAGTTTAGGTCCTAACACCTTTGCTCTTGCTCTGCAGACGAGGAATACACCAACTGGTACAAAATATACGTCAGTAGTAGAGAAAGCAGGTACGTGTCTTCAAGAGCTTCTCTGCTCGCTGCAAGTACAGAGAACAAACAGGACTTGTGTCTTGAGAAAACCAACACAGCAACAGCAAAGCATAGTGTTCTACATAGCTCTTCCATGAAAAACAAGCAATTTAAGTCTTAAAAACCTTTGATCTTGCTCTGCAGACGAGGAACACACCAACTGGTACAAAATATACTTCACTTGTGGAAAAGGGGCAAGAAAGTGTCTGCAGCAGCTTCTCTGCTTGCTGCAAACACAGACAACCAACAGGACTTGTGTCTTGAGAAAACCAACACAGCAACAGCAAAGCATAGTGTTCTACAGAGCTCTTCCATGGAAATCAAGCAATTTAGGTCCTAACACATTTGCTCTTGCTTTGCAGACGAGGAACACACCAACTGGTACAAAATATACGTCAGTAGTGGAGAAAGCAGGTACGTGTCTTCAAGAGCTTCTCTGCTTGCTGAAAACACAGGGAACAAACAGGGCTTGTGTCTTTAGAAAACCAACACAGGAACAGCAAAGCATAGTGTTCTTAATAGCTCTTCCAATGAATCAAGCATTTCAAGTCCTAACACCTTTGATCTTGCTCTGCAGACGAGGAACACACCAACTGTACAAAATATACTTCACTAGTGGAAAAGGGGCAAGAAAGTGTCTGCAGCAGCTTTTCTGCTTGCTGCAAACACAGACAACCAACAGGACTTGTGTCTTGAGGAAAACCAACACAGCAACAGCAAAGCATAGTGTTCTACATAGCTCTTCCATGAAAACAAGCAATTTAAGTCCTAAAACCTTTGCTCTTTCTCTGCAGACGAGGAACACACCAACTGGTACAAAATATACTTCACTAGTGGAAAAGGAGCAAGAAAGTGTCTGCAGCAGCTTCTCTGCTTGCTGAAAACACAGACAACCAACAGGACTTGTGTCTTGAGAAAACCAACACAGCAACAGCAAAGCATAGTGTTCTACAGAGCTCTTCCATGGAAAACAAGCACTTTAGATCCTAAAACTTTTGCTCTTGCTCTGCAGACGAGGAACACACCAACTGGTACAAAATATACTTCACTTGTGGAAAAGGGGCAAGAAAGTGTCTGCAGCAGCTTCTCTGCTTGCTGCAAACACAGACAACCAACAGGACTTGTGTCTTGAGAAAACCGACACAGCAACAGCAAAGCACAGTGTTCTACTATCTCTTCCAAGGAATCAAGCAATTTAAGTCCTAAAACCTTTGCTCCTGCTCTCCAGATGAGGAATACACCAACTGGTACAAAAATATATGTCAGTAGTAGAGAAAGATGGTACGAGTCTTCAAGAGCTTCTCTGCTCGCTGCAAGTACAGAGAACAAACAGGACTTGTGTCTTGAGAAAACCAACACAGCAACAGCAAAGCATAGTGTTCTACATAGCTCTTCCATGAAAAACAAGCAATTTAAGTCTTAAAACCTTTGATCTTGCTCTGCAGAACGAGGAACACACCAACTGGTACAAAATATACTTCACTTGTGGAAAAGGTGCAAGAAAGTGTCTGCAGCAGCTTCTCTGCTTGATGAAAACACAGGGAACAAACAGGGCTTGTGTCTTGAGAAAACAAGCACAGCAACCGAAAACCATAGTGTTCTACAGAGATCTTCCATGGAAATTAGCAGTTTATGTCCTAACACCTTTGCTTCCTGCTCTCCAGACGAGGAATACACCAACTGGTACAAAATATACGTCAGTACTGGAGAAAGCACGTACGTGTCTTCAAGAGCTTCTCTGCTTGCTGCAAGCACAGAGAACAAACAGGGTTTGTTTCTTGAGAAAACCGACACAGCAACAGCAAAGCATAGTGTTCTACAGAGCTTTTCCATGGAAAACAAGCAATTTAGGTCCTAACACATTTGCTCTTGCTCTGCAGACGAGGAATACACCAACTGGTACAAAATATACTTCACTTGTGGAAAAGGGGCAAGAAAGTGTCTGCAGCAGCTTCTCTGCTTGCTGAAAACACAGACAACCAACAGGACTTGTGTCTTGAGAAAACCAACACAGCCACAGCAAAGCATAGTGTTCTACATAGCTCTTCCATGAAAACAAGCAATTTAAGTCCTAAAAGCTTTGATCTTGCTCTGCAGACGAGGAACACACCAACTGGTACAAAATATACTTCACTAGTGGAAAAGGAGCAAGAAAGTGTCTGCAGCAGCTTCTCTGCTTGCTGCAAACACAGACAACCAACAGGACTTGTGTCTTGAGAAAACCAACACAGCAACAGCAAAGCATAGTGTTCTACAGAGCTCTTCCATGGAAATCAAGCAATTTAGGTCCTAACACATTTGCTCTTGCTTTGCAGACGAGGAACACACCAACTGGTACAAAATATACTTCACTAGTGGAGAAAGCAGGTACGTGTCTTCAAGAGCTTCTCTGCTTGCTGAAAACACAGAGAACAAACAGGGGCTTGGTGTCTTTAGAAAACACACACAGCAACAGCAAGCATAGTGTTCTACATATCTCTTCCAATGAAATCAAGCAATTTAGGTCCTAACACCTTTGCTCTTGCTCTGCAGACGAGGAATACACCAACTGGTACAAAATATACTTCACTAGTGGAAAAGGGCAAGAAAGTGTCTGCAGCAGCTTCTCTGCTTGCTGAAAACACAGAGAAAAAACAGGGCTTGTGTCTTGAGAAAACAAACACAGCAACCGAAAACCATAGTATTCTACAGAGCTCTTCCATGGAAATTAAGCAGTTTAGGTCCTAACATATTTGCTCTTGCTCTGCAGACGAGGAATACACCAACTGGTACAAAATATACTTCACTTGTGGAAAAGGGGCAAGAAAGTGTCTGCAGCAGCTTCTCTGCTTGCTAAAAACACAGGGAACAAACAGGGTTTGTGTCTTTAGAAAACCAACACAGCAACAGCAAAGCATAGTGTTCTACATAGCTCTTCCATGGAAATCAAGCAATTTAGGTCTAACACATTTGCTCTTGCTCTGCAGACGAGGAACACACCAACTGGTACAAAATATACGTCATAGTGGAAAAGGAGCAAGAAAGTGTCTGCAGCAGCTTCTTTGCTTGCTGAAAACACAGAGAACAAACAGGGCTTGTGTCTTGAGAAAACCAACACAGCCAACAGCAAAGCATAGTGTTCTTAATAGCTCTTCCATGGAAAACAAGCAATTTAGATCCTAAAACCTTTGCTCTTGCTCTGCAGACGAGGAATACACCAACTGGTACAAAATATACTTCACTAGTGGAAAAGGAGCAAGAAAGTGTCTGCAGCAGCTTCTCTGCTTGCTGAAAACACAGACAACCAACAGGACTTGTGTCTTTAGAAAACCAACACAGCAACCGAAAACCATAGTGTTCTACATATCTCTTCCATGGGAAATTAAGCAGTTTAGGTCCTAACACCTTTGCTCTTGCTCTGCAGACGAGGAATATACCAACTAGTACAAAATATACTTCACTTGTGGAAAAGGGGCAAGAAAGTGTCTGCAGCAGCTTCTCTGCTTGCTGAAAACACAGAGAACAAACAGGGCTTGTGTCTTGAGAAAACCAACACAGCAACAGCAAAGCATAGTGTTCTACAGAGCTCTTCCATGGAAAACAAGCAATTTAGATCCTAAAACCTTTGCTCTTGCTCTGCAAGACGAGGAATACACCAACTGGTACAAAATATACTTCACTAGTGGAAAAGGAGCAAGAAAGTGTCTGCAGCAGCTTCTCTGCTTGCTGCAAACACAGACAACCAACAGGACTTGTGTCTTGAGAAAACCAACACAGTAACAGCAAAGCACAGTGTTCTACATATCTCTTCCAAGGAAATCAAGCAATTTAGGTCCTAAAACCTTTGCTCCTGCTCTCCAGACGAGGAATACACCAACTGGTACAAAATATACGTCAGTAGTGGAGAAAGCAGGTACGTGTCTTCAAGAGCTTCTCTGCTCGCTGCAAGTACAGAGAACAAACAGGGTTTGTTTCTTGAGAAAACCGACACAGCAACAGCAAAGCATAGTGTTCTACAGAGCTCTTCCAATGGAAATCAAGCAATTTAGGTCCTAACATATTTGCTCTTGCTCTGCAGACGAGGAATACACCAACTGGTACAAAATATACTTCACTTGTGGAAAAGGGGCAAGAAGTGTCTGCAGCAGCTTCTCTGCTTGCTGCAAACACAGACAACCAACAGACTTGTGTCTTGAGAAAACCAACACAGCAACAGCAAGTTTAGTGTTCTACATAAGCTCTTCCATGAAAACAAGCAATTTAGATCCTAACACATTTCCTCTTGCTTTGCAGACGAGGAATACACAAACTGGTACAAAATATACTTCACTTGTGGAAAAGGGGCAAGAAAGTGTCGGCAGCAGCATCTCTGCTTGCTGAAAACACAGGGAACAAACAGGGCTTGTGTCTTTAGAAAACCAACACACAGCAACAGCAAAGAATAGTGTTCTACATAGCTCTTCCATGGAAAACAAGCAATTTAGATCCTAAAACCTTTGCACTTGCTCTGCAGACGAGGAATACACCAACTGGTACAAAATATACTTCACTAGTGGAAAAGGGGCAAGAAAGTGTCTGCAGCAGCTTCTCTGCTTGCTGAAAACACAGAGAACAAACAGGGCTTGTGTCCTTGAGAAAACAAACACAGCAACCGAAAACCATAGTGTTCTACAGAGCTCTCCATGGAAATTAAGCAGTTTAGGTCCTAACACCTTTGCTCTTGCTCTGCAGACGAGGAATACACCAACTGGTACAAAATATACTTCACTTGTGGAAAAGGAGCAAGAAAGTGTCTGCAGCAGCTTCTCTGCTTGCTGCAAACACAGAGAACAAACAGGGCTTGTGTCTTGAGAAAACCAACACAGCAACAGCAAAGCATAGTGTTCTTAATAGCTCTTCCATGGAAAACAAGCAATTTAGATCCTAAAACCTTTGCTCTTGCTCTGCAGACGAGGAATACACCAACTGGTACAAAATATACTTCACTTGTGGAAAAGGAGCAAGAAAGTGTCTGCAGCAGCTTCTCTGCTTGCTGCAAACACAGAGAACAAACAGGGCTTGTGTCTTGAGAAAACCAACACAGCAACAGCAAAGCATAGTGTTCTACATAGCTCTTCCATGGAAAACAAGCAATTTAGATCCTAAAACCTTTGCTCTTGCTCTGCAGACGAGGAATACACCAACTGGTACAAAATATACTTCACTAGTGGAAAAGGAGCAAGTTGCTGCAAACACAGACAACCAACAGGACTTGTGTCTTGAGAAAACCAACACAGTAACAGCAAAGCACAGTGTTCTAACATATCTCTTCCAAGGAAATCAAGCAATTTAGGTCCTAAAACCTTTGCTCCTGCTCTCCAGACGAGGAATACACCAACTGGGTACAAAATATACGTCAGTAGTGGAGAAAGCAGGTACGTGTCTTCAAGAGCTTCTCTGCTCGCTGCAAGTACAGAGAACAAACAGGGTTTGTTTCTCTGAGAAAACCGACACAGCAACAGCAAAGCATAGTGTTCTACAGAGCTCTTCCATGGAAATCAAGCAATTTAGGTCCTAACATATTTGCTCTTGCTCTGCAGACGAGGAATACACCAACTGGTACAAAATATACTTCACTTGTGGAAAAGGGGCAAGAAAGTGTCTGCAGCAGCTTCTCTGCTTGCTGACAAACACAGACAACCAACAGGGCTTGTGTCTTTAGAAAACCAACACAGCAACAGCAAAGCATAGTGTTCTACATAGCTCTTCCATGGAAAACAAGCAATTTAGATCCCTAAAACCTTTGCTCTTGCTCTGCAGACGAGGAATACACCAACTGGTACAAAATATACTTCACCAGTGGAAAAGGAGCAAGAAAGTGTCTGCAGCAGCTTCTCTGCTTTGCTGCAAACACAGACAACCAACAGGACTTGTGTCTTGAGAAAACCAACACAGCAACAGCAAAGCATAGTGTTCTACATAGCTCTTCCATGGAAAACAAGCAATTTAGATCCTAAAACCTTTGCTCTTGCTCTGCAGACGAGGAACACACCAACTGGCACAAAATATACTTCACTTGTGGAAAAAGGGGCAAGAAAGTGTCCTGCAGCAGCTTCTCTGCTTGCTGAAAACACAGGGAACAAACAGGGCTTGTGTCTTTAGAAAACCAACACAGCAACAGCAAAGCATAGTGTTCTACATAGCTCTTCCATGGAAAACAAGCAATTTAGATCCTAAAACCTTTGCACTTGCTCTGCAGACGAGGAATACACCAACTGGTACAAAATATACTTCACTAGTGGAAAAGGGGGCAAGAAAGTGTCTGCGAGCAGCTTCTCTTGCTTGCTGAAAACACAGAGAACAAACAGGGCTTGTGTCTTGAGAAAACCAACACAGCAACAGCAAAGCATAGTGTTCTTAATAGCTCTTCCATGGAAAACAAGCAATTTAGATCCTAAAACCTTTGCTCTTGCTCTGCAGACGAGGAATACACCAACTGATACAAAATATACTTCACTAGTGGAAAAGGAGCAAGAAGTGTCTGCAGCAGCTTCTCTGCTTGCTGCAAACACAGACAACCAACAGGACTTGTGTCTTGAGAAAACCAACACAGCAACAGCAAAGCATAGTGTTCTACAGAGCTCTTCCATGGAAAACAAGCAATTTAGATCCTAAAACCTTTGCTCTTGCTCTGCAGACGAGGAATACACCAACTGGTACAAAATATACGTCAGTAGTGGAGAAAAGCAGGTACGTGTCTTCAAGAGCTTCTCTGCTCGCTGCAAGGTACAGAGAACAAACAGGGTTTGTTTCTTGAGAAAACCGACACAGCAACAGCAAAGCATAGTGTTCTACAGAGCTCTTCCATGGAAATCAAGCAATTTAGGTCCTAACATATTTGCTCTTGCTCTGCAGACGAGGAATACACCAACTGGTACAAAATATACTTCACTTGTGGAAAAGGTGGCAAGAAAGTGTCTGCAGCAGCTTCTCTGCTTGCTGCAAACACAGACAACCAACAGGACTTGTGTCTTGAGAAAACCAACACAGCAACAGCAAAGTTTAGTGTTCTACATAGCTCTTCCATGGAAAACAAGCAATTTAGATCCTAACACATTTCCTCTTGCTTTGCAGACGAGGAATACACAAACTGGTACAAAATATACTTCACTTGTGGAAAAGGGGCAAGAAAGTGTCTGCAGCAGCTTCTCTGCTTGCTGAAAACACAGGGAACAAACTAGGGCTTGTGTCTTTAGAAAACCAACACAGCAACAGCAAAGCATAGTGTTCTACATAGCTCTTCCATGGAAATTAAGCAGTTTAGGTCCTAACACGTTTGCTCTTGCTCTGCAGACGAGGAATACACCAACTGGTACAAAATATACTTCACTTGTGGAAAAAAAGGCAAGAAACTGTCTGCAGCAGCTTCTCTGCTTGCTGCAAACACAGACAACCAACAGGACTTGTGTCTTGAAAAAACCAACACAGTAACAGCAAAGCACAGTGTTCTACATATCTCTTCCAAGGAAATAAAGCAATTTAGGTCCTAAAACCTTTGCTCCTGCTCTGCAGACGAGGAATACACCAACTGGTACAAAATATAAGTCAGTAGTGGAGAAAGCAGGTACGTGTCTTCAAGAGCTTCTCTGCTCGCTGCAAGTACAGAGAACAAACAGGGTTTGTTTCTTGAAAAAACCGACACAGCAACAGCAAAGCATAGTGTTCTACAGAGCTCTTCCATGGAAAACAAGCAATTTAGGTCCTAACATATTTGCTCTTGCTCTGCAGATGAGGAATACACCAACTGGTACAAAATATACTTCACTTGTGGAAAAGGGGCAAGAAAGTGTCTGCAGCAGCTTCTCTGCTTGCTGCAAACACAGACAACCAACAGGACTTGTGTCTTGAGAAAACCAACACAGCAACAGCAAAGCATAGTGTTCTACAGAGCTCTTCCATGGAAAACAAAGCAATTTAGATCCTAAAACCTTTGATCTTGCTCTGCAGACGAGGAATACACCAACTGGTACAAAATATACTTCACTTGTGGAAAAGGGGCAAGAAAATGTCTGCAGCAGCTTCTCTGCTTGCTGCAAACACAGACAACCAACAGGACTTGTTTCTTGAGAAAACCAACACAGCAACAGCAAAGCATAGTGTTCTACAGAGCTCTTCCATGGAAAACAAGCAATTTAGATCCTAAAACCTTTGCTCTTGCTCTGCAGACGAGGAATACACCAACTGGTACAAAATATACTTCACTTGTGGAAAAGGGGCAAGAAAGTGTCTGCAGCAGCTTCTCTGCTTGCTGCAAACACAGACAACCAACAGGACTTGTGTCTTGAGAAAACCAACACAGCAACAGCAAAGCATAGTGTTCTACATAGCTCTTCCATGGGAAAACAAGCAATTTAGATCCTAAAACCTTTGCTCTTGCTCTGCAGACGAGGAATACACCAACTGGTACAAAATATACTTCACTTGTGGAAATAGGGGCAAGAAAGTGTCTGCAGCAGCTTCTCTGTCTTGCTGCCAAACACAGACAACCAACAGGACTTGTGTCTTGAGAAAACCAACACTAGCAACAGCAAAGCATAGTGTTCTACATAGCTCTTCCATGGAAAACAAGCAATTTAGATCCTTAAAACCTTTGCTCTTGCTCTGCAGACGAGGAATACACCAACTGGTACAAAATATACTTCACTTGTGGAAAAGGGGCAAGAAAGTGTCTGCAGCAGCTTCTCTGCTTGCTGCAAACACAGACAACCAACAGGACTTGTGTCTTGAGAAAACCCAACACAGCAACAGCAAAGCATAGTGTTCTACATAGCTCTTCCATGGAAAACAAGCAATTTAGATCCTAAAACCTTTGCTCTTGCTCTGCAGACGAGGAATACACCAACTGGTACAAAATATACTTCACTTGTGAAAAGGGGGCAAGAAAGTGTCTGCAGCAGCTTCTCTGCTTGCTGAAAACACAGGTGAACAAACAGGGCTTGTGTCTTTAGAAAACCAACACAGCAACAGCAAAGCATAGTGTTCTACATAGCTCTTCCATGGAAAACAAGCAATTAGATCCTAAAACCTTTGCACTTGCTCTGCAGACGAGGAATACACCAACTGGTACAAAATATACTTCACTTGTGGAAAAGGGGGCAAGAAAGTGTCTGCAGCAGCTTCTCTGCTTGCTGAAAACACAGAGAACAAACAGGGCTTGTGTCTTGAGAAAACCAACACAGCAACAGCAAAGCATAGTGTTCTACATAGCTCTTCCATGGAAAACAAGCAATTTAGATCCTAAAACCTTTGCTCTTGCTCTGCAGACGAGGAATACACCAACTGGTACAAAATATACTTCACTAGTGGAAAAGGAGCAAGAAAGTGTCTGCAGCAGCTTCTCTGCTTGCTGCAAACACAGACAACCAACAGGACTTGTGTCTTGAGGAAACCAACACAGTAACAGCAAAGCACAGTGTTCTACATTTCTCTTCCAAGGAAATCAAGCAATTTAGGTCCTAAAACCTTTGCTCCTGCTCTCCAGACGAGGAATACACCAACTGGTACAAAATATACGTCAGTAGTGGAGAAAGCAGGTACGTGTCTTCAAGAGCTTCTCTGCTCGCTGCAAGTACAGAGAACAAACAGGGTTTGTTTCTTGAGAAAACCGACACAGCAACAGCAAAGCATAGTGTTCTACAGAGCTCTTCCATGGAAAACAAGCAATTTAGGTCCTAACATATTTGCTCTTGCTGTGCAGATGAGGAATACACCAACTGGTACAAAATATACTTCACTTGTGGAAAAGGGGCAAGAAAGTGTCTGCAGCAGCTTCTCTGCTTGCTGCAAACACAGACAACCAACAGGACTTGTGTCTTGAGAAAACCAACACAGCAACAGCAAAGCATAGTGTTCTACAGAGCTCTTCCATGGAAAACAAGCAATTTAGATCCTAAAACCTTTGCTCTTGCTCTGCAGACGAGGAATACACCAACTGGTACAAAATATACTTCACTTGTGGAAAAGGGGCAAGAAAATGTCTGCAGCAGCTTCTCTGCTTGCTGCAAACACAGACAACCAACAGGACTTGTTTCTTGAGAAAACCAACACAGCAACAGCAAAGCATAGTGTTCTACAGAGCTCTTCCATGGAAAACAAGCAATTTAGATCCTAAAACCTTTGCTCTTGCTCTGCAGACGAGGAATACACCAACTGGTACAAAATATACTTCACTTGTGGAAAAGGGGCAAGAAAGTGTCTGCAGCAGCTTCTCTGCTTGCTGCAAACACAGACAACCAACAGGACTTGTGTCTTGAGAAAACCAACACAGCAACAGCAAAGCATAGTGTTCTACATAGCTCTTCCATGGAAAACAAGCAATTTAGATCCTAAAACCTTTGCTCTTGCTCTGCAGACGAGGAATACACCAACTGGTACAAAATATACTTCACTTGTGGAAAAGGGGCAAGAAAGTGTCTGCAGCAGCTTCTCTGCTTGCTGCAAACACAGACAACCAACAGGACTTGTGTCTTGAGAAAACCAACACAGCAACAGCAAAGCATAGTGTTCTACATAGCTCTTCCATGGAAAACAAGCAATTTAGATCCTAAAACCTTTGCTCTTGCTCTGCAGAGGAGGAACACACCAACTGGCACAAAATATACTTCACTTGTGGAAAAGGGGGCAAGAAAGTGTCTGCAGCAGCTTCTCTGCTTGCTGAAAACACAGAGAACAAACAGGGCTTGTGTCTTGAGAAAACCAACACAGCAACAGCAAAGCATAGTGTTCTACATAGCTCTTCCATGGAAAACAAGCAATTTAGATCCTAAAACCTTTGCACTTGCTCTGCAGACGAGGAATACACCAACTGGTACAAAATATACTTCACTTGTGGAAAAGGGGCAAGAAAGTGTCTGCAGCAGCTTCTCTGCTTGCTGAAAACACAGAGAACAAACAGGGCTTGTGTCTTGAGAAAACCAACACAGCAACAGCAAAGCATAGTGTTCTACATAGCTCTTCCATGGAAAACAAGCAATTTAGATCCTAAAACCTTTGCTCTTGCTCTGCAGACGAGGAATACACCAACTGGTACAAAATATACTTCACTAGTGGAAAAGGAGCAAGAAAGTGTCTGCAGCAGCTTCTCTGCTTGCTGCAAACACAGACAACCAACAGGACTTGTGTCTTGAGAAAACCAACACAGTAACAGCAAAGCACAGTGTCCTACATTTCTCTTCCAAGGAAATCAAGCAATTTAGGTCCTAAAACCTTTGCTCCTGCTCTCCAGACGAGGAATACACCAACTGGTACAAAATATACGTCAGTAGTGGAGAAAGCAGGTACGTGTCTTCAAGAGCTTCTCTGCTCGCTGGAAGTACAGAGAACAAACAGGGTTTGTTTCTTGAGAAAACCGACACAGCAACAGCAAAGCATAGTGTTCTACAGAGCTCTTCCATGGAAAACAAGCAATTTAGGTCCTAACATATTTGCTCTTGCTCTGCAGACGAGGAATACACCAACTGGTACAAAATATACTTCACTTGTGGAAAAGGGGCAAGAAAGTGTCTGCAGCAGCTTCTCTGCTTGCTGCAAACACAGACAACCAACAGGACTTGTGTCTTGAGAAAACCAACACAGCAACAGCAAAGCATAGTGTTCTACAGAGCTCTTCCATGGAAAACAAGCAATTTAGATCCTAAAACCTTTGCTCTTGCTCTGCAGACGAGGAATACACCAACTGGTACAAAATATACTTCACTTGTGGAAAAGGGGCAAGAAAGTGTCTGCAGCAGCTTCTCTGCTTGCTGCAAACACAGACAACCAACAGGACTTGTGTCTTGAGAAAACCAACACAGCAACAGCAAAGCATAGTGTTCTACATAGCTCTTCCATGGAAAACAAGCAATTTAGATCCTAAAACCTTTGCTCTTGCTCTGCAGAGGAGGAACACACCAACTGGCACAAAATATACTTCACTTGTGGAAAAGGGGCAAGAAAGTGTCTGCAGCAGCTTCTCTGCTTGCTGAAAACACAGGGAACAAACAGGGCTTGTGTCTTTAGAAAACCAACACAGCAACAGCAAAGTTTAGTGTTCTACATAGCTCTTCCATGGAAAACAAGCAATTTAGATCCTAAAACCTTTGCACTTGCTCTGCAGACGAGGAATACACCAACTGGTACAAAATATACTTCACTAGTGGAAAAAGAGGCAAGAAAGTGTCTGCAGCAGCTTCTCTGCTTGCTGAAAACACAGAGAACAAACAGGGCTTGTGTCTTGAGAAAACAAACACAGCAACCGAAAACCATAGTGTTCTACAGAGCTCTTCCATGGAAATTAAGCAGTTTAGGTCCTAACACGTTTGCTCTTGCTCTGCAGACGAGGAATACACCAACTGGTACAAAATATACTTCACTTGTGGAAAAGGGGGCAAGAAAGTGTCTGCAGCAGCTTCTCTGCTTGCTGCAAACACAGACAACCAACAGGACTTGTGTCTTGAGAAAACCAACACAGCAACAGCAAAGCATAGTGTTCTACATAGCTCTTCCATGGAAAACAAGCAATTTAGATCCTAAAACCTTTGCTCTTGCTCTGCAGACGAGGAATACACCAACTGGTACAAAATATACTTCACTTGTGGAAAAAAGGCAAGAAACTGTCTGCAGCAGCTTCTCTGCTTGCTGCAAACACAGACAACCAACAGGACTTGTGTCTTGAAAAAACCAACACAGCAACAGCAAAGCACAGTGTTCTACATATCTCTTCCAAGGAAATCAAGCAATTTAGGTCCTAAAACCTTTGCTCCTGCTCTCCAGACGAGGAATACACCAACTGGTACAAAATATACGTCAGTAGTGGAGAAAGCAGGTACGTGTCTTCAAGAGCTTCTCTGCTCGCTGCAAGTACAGAGAACAAACAGGGTTTGTTTCTTGAGAAAACCGACACAGCAACAGCAAAGCATAGTGTTCTACATAGCTCTTCCATGGAAAACAAGCAATTTAGGTCCTAACATATTTGCTCTTGCTCTGCAGACGAGGAATACACAAACTGGTACAAAATATACTTCACTTGTGGAAAAGGGGCAAGAAAGTGTCTGCAGCAGCTTCTCTGCTTGCTGCAAACACAGACAACCAACAGGACTTGTGTCTTGAGAAAACCAACACAGCAACAGCAAAGCATAGTGTTCTACATAGCTCTTCCATGGAAAACAAGCAATTTAGATCCTAAAACCTTTGATCTTGCTCTGCAGACGAGGAATACACCAACTGGTACAAAATATACTTCACTTGTGGAAAAGGGGCAAGAAAGTGTCTGCATCAGCTTCTCTGCTTGCTGCAAACACAGACAACCAACAGGACTTGTTTCTTGAGAAAACCAACACAGCAACAGCAAAGCATAGTGTTCTACAGAGCTCTTCCATGGAAAACAAGCAATTTAGATCCTAAAACCTTTGCTCTTGCTCTGCAGACGAGGAATACACCAACTGGTACAAAATATACTTCACTAGTGGAAAAGGGGCAAGAAAGTGTCTGCAGCAGCTTCTCTGCTTGCTGCAAACACAGACAACCAACAGGACTTGTGTCTTGAGAAAACCAACACAGCAACAGCAAAGCATAGTGTTCTACAGAGCTCTTCCATGGAAAACAAGCAATTTAGATCCTAAAACCTTTGCTCTTGCTCTGCAGACGAGGAATACACCAACTGGTACAAAATATACTTCACTTGTGGAAAAGGGGCAAGAAAGTGTCTGCAGCAGCTTCTCTGCTTGCTGCAAACACAGACAACCAACAGGACTTGTGTCTTGAGAAAACCAACACAGCAACAGCAAAGCATAGTGTTCTACATAGCTCTTCCATGGAAAACAAGCAATTTAGATCCTAAAACCTTTGCTCTTGCTCTGCAGAGGAGGAACACACCAACTGGCACAAAATATACTTCACTTGTGGAAAAGGAGCAAGAAAGTGTCTGCAGCAGCTTCTCTGCTTGCTGCAAACACAGAAAACAAACAGGGCTTGTGTCTTGAGAAAACCAACACAGCAACAGCAAAGCATAGTGTTCTTAATAGCTCTTCCATGGAAAACAAGCAATTTAGATCCTAAAACCTTTGCTCTTGCTCTGCAGACGAGGAATACACCAACTGGTACAAAATATACTTCACTAGTGGAAAAGGAGCAAGAAAGTGTCTGCAGCAGCTTCTCTGCTTGCTGCAAACACAGAGAACAAACAGGGCTTGTGTCTTGAGAAAACCAACACAGCAACAGCAAAGCATAGTGTTCTACATAGCTCTTCCATGGAAAACAAGCAATTTAGATCCTAAAACCTTTGCTCTTGCTCTGCAGACGAGGAATACACCAACTGGTACAAAATATACTTCACTAGTGGAAAAGGAGCAAGAAAGTGTCTGCAGCAGCTTCTCTGCTTGCTGCAAACACAGACAACCAACAGGACTTGTGTCTTGAGAAAACCAACACAGTAACAGCAAAGCACAGTGTTCTACATATCTCTTCCAAGGAAATCAAGCAATTTAGGTCCTAAAACCTTTGCTCCTGCTCTCCAGACGAGGAATACACCAACTGGTACAAAATATACGTCAGTAGTGGAGAAAGCAGGTACGTGTCTTCAAGAGCTTCTCTGCTCGCTGCCAGTACAGAGAACAAACAGGATTTGTTTCTTGAGAAAACCGACACAGCAACAGCAAAGCATAGTGTTCTACAGAGCTCTTCCATGGAAATCAAGCAATTTAGGTCCTAACATATTTGCTCTTGCTCTGCAGACGAGGAATACACCAACTGGTACAAAATATACTTCACTTGTGGAAAAGGGGCAAGAAAGTGTCTGCAGCAGCTTCTCTCTGCTTGCTGCAAACACAGAAAACCAACAGGGCTTGTGTCTTTAGAAAACCAACACAGCAACAGCAAAGCATAGTGTTCTACATAGCTCTTCCATGGAAAACAAGCAATTTAGATCCTAAAACCTTTGCTCTTGCTCTGCAGACGAGGAATACACCAACTGGTACAAATATACTTCACTAGTGGAAAAGGAGCAAGAAAGTGTCTGCAGCAGCTTCTCTGCTTGCTGCAAACACAGACAACCAACAGGACTTGTGTCTTGAGAAAACCAACACAGCAACAGCAAAAGCATAGTGTTCTACATAGCTCTTCCATGGAAAACAAGCAATTTAGATCCTAAAACCTTTGCTCTTGCTCTGCAGACGAGGGAACACACCAACTGGCACAAAAATATACTTCACTTGTGGAAAAGGGGCAAGAAAGTGTCTGCAGCAGCTTCTCTGCTTGCTGAAAACACAGGGAACAAACAGGGCTTGTGTCTTTAGAAAACCAACACAGCAACAGCAAAGCATAGTGTTCTTAATAGCTCTTCCATGGAAAACAAGCAATTTAGATCCTAAAACCTTTGCTCTTGCTCTGCAGACGAGGAATACACCAACTGATACAAAATATACTTCACTAGTGGAAAAGGAGCAAGAAAGTGTCTGCAGCAGCTTCTCTGCTTGCTGCAAACACAGAGAACAAACAGGGCTTGTGTCTTGAGAAAACCAACACAGCAACAGCAAAGCATAGTGTTCTACAGAGCTCTTCCATGGAAAACAAGCAATTTAGATCCTAAAACCTTTGCTCTTGCTCTGCAGACGAGGAATACACCAACTGGTACAAAATATACTTCACTTGTGGAAAAGGGGCAAGAAAGTGTCTGCAGCAGCTTCTCTGCTTGCTGCAAACACAGACAACCAACAGGACTTGTGTCTTGAGAAAACCAACACAGCAACAGCAAAGCATAGTGTTCTACAGAGCTCTTCCATGGAAAACAAGCAATTTAGATCCTAAAACCTTTGATCTTGCTCTGCAGACGAGGAATACACCAACTGGTACAAAATATACTTCACTTGTGGAAAAGGGGGCAAGAAAATGTCTGCAGCAGCTTCTCTGCTTGCTGCAAACACAGACAACCAACAGGACTTGTTTCTTGAGAAAACCAACACAGCAACAGCAAAGCATAGTGTTCTACATAGCTCTTCCATGGAAAACAAGCAATTTAGATCCTAAAACCTTTGCTCTTGCTCTGCAGACGAGGAATACACCAACTGGTACAAAATATACTTCACTTGTGGAAAAGGGGGCAAGAAAGTGTCTGCAGCAGCTTCTCTGCTTGCTGCAAACACAGACAACCAACAGGACTTGTGTCTTGAGAAAACCAACACAGTAACAGCAAAGCACAGTGTTCTACATATCTCTTCCAAGGAAATCAAGCAATTTAGGTCCTAAAACCTTTGCTCCTGCTCTCCAGACGAGGAATACACCAACTGGTACAAAATATACGTCAGTAGTGGAGAAAGCAGGTACGTGTCTTCAAGAGCTTCTCTGCTCGCTGCAAGTACAGAGAACAAACAGGGTTTGTTTCTTGAGAAAACCGACACAGCAACAGCAAAGCATAGTGTTCTACAGAGCTCTTCCATGGAAAACAAGCAATTTAGGGTCCTAAACATATTTGCTCTTGCTCTGCAGACGAGGAATACACCAACTGGTACAAAATATACTTCACTTGTGGAAAAGGGGCAAGAAAGTGTCTGCAGCAGCTTCTCTGCTTGCTGCAAACACAGACAACCAACAGGACTTGTGTCTTGAGAAAACCAACACAGCAACAGCAAAGCATAGTGTTCTACAGAGCTCTTCCATGGAAAACAAGCAATTTAGATCCTAAAACCTTTGCTCTTGCTCTGCAGACGAGGAATACACCAACTGGTACAAAAATATACTTCACTTGTGGAAAAGGAGGGCAAGAAAGTGTCTGCAGCAGCTTCTCTGCTTGCTGCAAACACAGACAACCAACAAGGACTTGTGTCTTGAGAAAACCAACACAGCAACAGCAAAGCATAGTGTTCTACATAGCTCTTCCATGGAAAAACAAGCAATTTAGATCCTAAAACCTTTTGCACTTGCTCTGCAGAGGAGGAATACACACCAACTGGTACAAAATATACTTCACTAGTGGAAAAAGAGGCAAGAAAGTGTCTGCAGCAGCTTCTCTGCTTGCTGAAAACACAGAGAACAAACAGGGCTTGTGTCTTGAGAAAACAAAACACAGCAACCGAAAACCATAGTGTTCTACAGAGCTCTTCCATGGAAATTAAGCAAGTTTAGGTCCTAACACGTTTGCTCTTGCTCTGCAGACGAGGAATACACCAACTGGTACAAAATATACTTCACTTGTGGAAAAAAGGCAAGAAAGTGTCTGCAGCAGCTTCTCTGCTTGCTGCAAACACAGACAACCAACAGGACTTGTGTCTTGAAAAAACCAACACAGTAACAGCAAAGCACAGTGTTCTACATATCTCTTCCAAGGAAATCAAGCAATTTAGGTCCTAAAACCTTTGCTCCTGCTCTCCAGACGAGGAATACACCAACTGGTACAAAATATACGTCAGTAGTGGAGAAAGCAGGTACGTGTCTTCAAGAGCTTCTCTGCTCGCTGCAAGTACAGAGAACAAACAGGGTTTTGTTTCTTGAGAAAACCGACACAGCAACAGCAAAGCATAGTGTTCTACAGAGCTCTTCCATGGAAAACAAGCAATTTAGGTCTCTAACATATTTGCTCTTGCTCTGCAGACGAGGAATACACCAACTGGTACAAAATATATTTCTCTTGTGGAAAAGGGGCAAGAAAGTGTCTGCAGCAGCTTCTCTGCTTGCTGCAAACACAGACAACCAACAGGACTTGTGTCTTGAGAAAACCAACACAGCAACAGCAAAGCATAGTGTTCTACATAGCTCTTCCATGGAAAACAAGCAATTTAGATCCTAAAACCTTTGATCTTGCTCTGCAGACAAGGAATACACCAACTGGTACAAAATATACTTCACTTGTGGAAAAGGGGCAAGAAAATGTCTGCAGCAGCTTCTCTGCTTGCTGCAAACACAGACAACCAACAGGACTTGTTTCTTGAGAAAACCCAACACAGCAACAGCAAAGCATAGTGTTCTACATAGCTCTTCCATGGAAAACAAGCAATTTAGATCCCTAAAACCTTTGCACTTGCTCTGCAGACGAGGAATACACCAACTGGTACAAAAATATACTTCACTAGTGGAAAAGGGGGCAAGAAAGTGTCTGCAGCAGCTTCTCTGCTTGCTGAAAACACAGAGAACAAACAGGGCTTGTGTCTTGAGAAAACCAACACAGCAACAGCAAAGCATAGTGTTTCTTAATAGCTCTTCCCATGGAAAAACAAGCAATTTAGATCCTAAAACCTTTGCTCTTGCTCTGCAGACGAGGAATACACCAACTGATACAAAATATACTTCACTAGTGGAAAAGGAGCAAGAAAGTGTCTGCAGCAGCTTCTCTGCTTGCTGCGAAACACAGACTAACCAACAGGACTTGTGTCTTGAGAAAACCAACTACAGCAACAGCAAAGCATAGTGTTCTACAGAGCTCTTCCATGGAAAACAAGCAATTTAGATCCTAAAACCTTTGCTCTTGCTCTGCAGACGAGGAAATACACCAAACTGGTACAAAATATACGTCAGTAGTGGAGAAAGCAGGTACGTGTCTTCAAGAGCTTCTCTGCTCGCTGCAAGTACAGAGAACAAACAGGGTTTGTTTCTTGAGAAAACCGACACAGCAACAGCAAAGCATAGTGTTCTACAGAGCTTCTTCCATAGAAATCGAAGCAATTTAGGTCCTAACATATTTGCTCTTGCTCTGCAGACGAGGAATACACCAACTGGTACAAAATATACTTCACTTGTGGAAAAGGGGCAAGAAAGTGTCTGCAGCAGCTTCTCTGCTTGCTGCAAACACAGACAACCAACAGGACTTGTGTCTTGAGGAAAACCAACACAGCAACAGCAAAGTTTAGTGTTCTACATAGCTCTTCCATGGAAAACAAGCAATTTAGATCCTAACACATTTCCTCTTGACTTTGCAGACGAGGAATACACAAACTGGTACAAAATATACTTCACTTGTGGAAAAGGGGCA
>NW_026960788.1:0-41925 GCF_021018805.1 Prinia subflava | reverse complement strand
TAAACTGCTTAATTTCCTTGGAAGAGATATGTAGAACACTATGGTTTTCGGTTGCTGTGTTTGTTTTCTCAAGACACAGGCCTCTTTGTTCTCTGTTTTTTCAGCAAGCAGAGAAGCTGCTGCAGACACTTTTTTGCTCCTTTTCCACTAGTGAAGTATATTTTAGTACCAGTTGGTGTATTCCTCGTCTGCAGAGAAGAACAAAGGTTTTAGGATCTAAATTGCTTGTTTTCCATGGAAGAGCTATGTAGAACACTTATGCTTTGCTGTTGCTGTGTTGGTTTTCTCAAGACACAAGTCCTGTTGGTTGTCTGTGTTTGCAGCAAGCAGAGAAGCTGCTGCAGACACTTTCTTGCCCCTTTTCCACAAGTGAAGTATATTTTGTACCAGTTGGTGTATTCCTCGTCTGGCAGAGCAAGAGCAAATAATGTTAGGACCTAAATTGCTTGATTTCCATGGAAGAGCTCTGTAGAACACTATGCTTTGCTGTTGCTGTGTCGGTTTTCTCAAGAAACAAACCCTGTTTGTTCTCTGTACTTGCAGCGAGCAGAGAAGCTCTTGAAGACACGTACTGCTTTCTCCACTACTGACGTATATTTTGTACCAGTTGGTGTATTCCCTCGTCTGGAGAGCAGGAGCAAAGGTTTTAGGACCTAAATTGCTTGATTTCCTTGGAAGAGATATGTAGAACACTGTGCTTTGCTGTTACTGATTTGGTTTTCTCAAGACACAAGTCCTGTTGGTTGTCTGTGTTTGCAGCAAGCAGAGAAGCTGCTGCAGACACTTTCTTGCCCCTTTTCTACAAGTGAAGTATATTTTGTACCAGTTGGTGTGTTCCTCATCTGCAGAGCAAGATCAAAGGGTTTAGGACTTAAATTGCTTGATTTCATGGGAAGAGCTATGTAGAACACTATGCTTTGCTGTTGCTGTGTTGGGTTTTCTAAAGACACAAGCCCTGTTTGTTTCTCTGTGTTTTCAGCAAGCAGAGAAGCTGCTGCAGACACTTTCTTGCCCCTTTTCCACAAGTGAAGTATATTTTGTGCCAGTTGGTGTGTTCCTCCTCTGCAGAGCAAGAGCAAAGGGTTTTAGGATCTAAATTTGCTTGTTTTCCATGGAAGAGCTATGTAGAACACTATGCTTTGCTGTTGCTGTGTTGGTTTTCTCAAGACACAAGTCCTGTTGGTTGTCTGTGTTTGCAGCAAGCAGAGAAGCTGCTGCAGACCTTTCTTGCCCCTTTTCCACAAGTGAAGTATATTTTGTACCAGTTGGTGTATTCCTCGTCTGCAGAGCAAGAGCAAATATGTTAGGACCTAAATTGCTTGATTCCATGGAAGAGCTCTGTAGAACACTATGCTTTGCTGTTGCTGTGTCGGTTTTCTCAAGAAACAAACCCTGTTTGTTCTCTGTACTTGCAGCGAGCAGAGAAGCTCTTGAAGACACGTACCTGCTTTCTCCACTACTGACGTATATTTTGTACCAAGTTGGTGTATTCCTCGTCTGGAGAGCAGGAGCAAAGGTTTTAGGACCTAAATTGCTTGATTTCCTTGGAAGAGATATGTAGAACACTTGGGCTTTGCTGTTACTGTGTTGGTTTTCTCAAGACACAAGTCCTGTTGGTTGTCTGTGTTTGCAGCAAGCAGAGAAGCTGCTGCAGACACTTTCTTGCTCCTTTTCCACTAGTGAAGTATATTTTGTACCAGTTGGTGTATTCCTCGTCTGCAGAGCAAGAGCAAAGGTTTTAGGATCTAAATTGCTTGTTTTCCATGGAAGAGCTATGTAGAACACTATGCTTTGCTGTTGCTGTGTCGGTTTTCTCAAGACACAAGTCCTGTTGGTTGTCTGTGTTTGCAGGAAGCAGAGAAGCTGCTGCAGACACTTTCTTGCCCCTTTTCCACAAGTGAAGTATATTTTTGTACCAGTTGGTGTATTCCTCGTCTGCAGAGCAAGAGCAAATATGTTAGGACCTAAATTGCTTGATTTCCATTGGAAGAGCTATGTAGAACACTATCTTTGCTGTTGCTGTGTTGGTTTTTCTAAAGACACAAGCCCTGTTTGTTCCCTGTGTTTTCATCAAGCAGAGAAGCTGCTGCAGACACTTTCTTGCCCGTTTTGCACAAGTGAAGTATATTAATGTACCAGTTGGTGTGTTCCTCGTCTGCAGAGTAAGAGCAAAGGTTTTAGGACTTAAATTGCTTGTTTTCCATGGAAGAGCTATGTAGACACTATGCTTTGCTGTTGCTGTGTTGGTTCTCTAAAGACACAAGCCCTGTTTGTTCCCTGTGTTTTCAGCAAGCAGAGGAAGCTCTTGAAGACACGTACCTGCTTTCTCCAGTACTGACGTATATTTGTACCAGTTGGTGTGTTCTTCGTCTGCAAAGCAAGAGCAAATGTTGTTAGGACCTAAATTGCTTGATTTCCATGGAAGAGCTCTGTAGAACACTATGCTTTGCTGTTGCTGTGTTGGTTTTCTCAAGACACAAGTCCTGTTGGGTTGTCTGTGTTAGCAGCAAGCAGAGAAGCTGCTGCAGACACTTTCTTGCCCCTTTTCCACAAAGTGAAGTATTTTTTTGTACCAGTTGGTGTATTCCTCGTCTGCAGAGCAAGAGCAAATATGTTAGGACCTAAATTGCTTGATTTCCATGGAAGAGCTCTGTAGAACACTATGCTTTGCTGTTGCTGTGTCGGTTTTCTCAAGAAACAAACCCTGTTTGTTCTCTGTACTTGCAGCGAGCAAAGAAGCTCTTGAAGACATGTACCTGCTTTCTCCACTACTGACGTATATTTTGTACCAGTTGGTGTATTCCTCGTCTGGAGAGCAGGAGCAAAGGTTTTAGGACCTAAATTGCTTGATTTCCTTGGAAGAGATATGTAGAACACTGTGCTTTGCTGTTACTGATTTTGTTTTCTCAAGACACAAGCCTTGTTGGTTGTCTGTGTTTTGCAGCAAGCAGAGAAGCTGCTGCAGACACTTTCTTGCCCCTTTTCCACAAGTGAAGTATTATTTGTACCAGTTGGTGTTATTCCTCGTCTGCAGAGCAAGAGCAAATGTGTTAGGACCTAAATTGCTTGTTTTCCATGGAAGAGCTATGTAGAACACTATGCTTTGCTGTTGCTGTGTCGGTTTTCTCAAGAAACAAACCCTGTTTGTTCTCTGTGCTTGCAGCAAGCAGAGAAGCTCTTGAAGACACGTACCTGCTTTCTCCAGTACTGACGTATATTTTGTACCAGTTCGTGTATTCCTCGTCTGCAGAGCAAGAGCAAAGGTGTTAGGACCTAAACTGCTTAATTTCCTTGGAAGAGATATGTAGAACACTATGGTTTTCGGTTGCTGTGTTTGTTTTCTCAAGACACAAGCCCTTATTGTTCTCTGTGTTTTCAGCAAGCAGAGAAGCTGCTGCAGACACTTTTTGTGCTCCTTTTCCACAAGTGAAGTATATTTTGTACCAGTTGGTGTATTCCTCGTCTGCAGAGCAAGAGAAAGGTTTTACGATCTAAATTGCTTGTTTTCCATGGAAGAGCTATGTAGAACACTATGCTTTGCGGTTGCTGTGTTGGTTTTCTCAAGACACAAGTCCTGTTGGGTTGTCTGTGTTTGCAGCAAGCAGAGAAGCTGCTGCAGACACTTTCTTGCCCCTTTTCCACAAGTGAAGTATATTTTGTACCAGTTGGTGTATTCCTCGTCTGCAGAGCAAGAGCAAATATGTTAGGACCTAAATTGCTTGATTTCCATGGAAGAGCTCTGTAGAACACTATGCTTTGCTGTTGCTGTGTCGGTTTTCTCAAGAAACAAACCCTGTTTGTTCTCTGTACTTGCAGCGAGCAGAGAAGCTCTTGAAGACACGTACCTGCTTTCTCCACTACTGACGTATATTTTGTACCAGTTGGTGTATTCCTCGTCTGGAGAGCAGGAGCAAAGGTTTTAGGACCTAAATTGCTTGATTTCCTTGGAAGAGATATGTAGAACACTGTGCTTTGCTGTTACTGTGTTGGTTTTCTCAAGACACAAGTCCTGTTGGTTGTCTGTGTTTGCAGCAAGCAGAGAAGCTGCTGCAGACACTTTCTTGCTCCTTTTCCACTAGTGAAGTATATTTTGTACCAGTTGGTGTATTCCTCGTCTGCAGAGCAAGAGCAAAGGTTTTAGGATCTAAATTGCTTGTTTTCCATGGAAGAGCTATGTAGAACACTATGCTTTGCTGGTTGCTGTGTTGGTTTTCTCAAGACACAAGTCCTGTTGGTTGTCTGTGTTTGCAGCAAGCAGAGAAGCTGCTGCAGACACTTTCTTGCCCCTTTTCCACAGTGAAGTATATTTTTGTACCAGTTGGTGTATTCCTCGTCTGCAGAGCAAGAGCAAAGGTGTTAGGACCTAAACTGCTTAATTTCCATGGAAGAGATATGTGGAACACTATGGTTTTCGGTTGCTGTGTTTGTTTTCTCAAGACACAAGCCCTGTTTGTTTCCCTGTGTTTTCAGCAAGCAGAGAAGCTGCTGCAGACACTTTCTTGCTCCTTTTCCACTAGTGAAGTATATTTTGTACCAGTTGGTGTGTTCCTCATCTGCAGAGCAAGATCAAAGGGTTTAGGACTTAATTGCTTGTTTTCCATGGAAGAGCTATGTAGAACACTATGCTTTGCTGTTGCTGTGTTGGTTCTCTAAAGACACAAGCCCTGTTTGTTCCCTGTGTTTTCAGCAAGCAGAGAAGCTCTTGAAGACACGTACCTGCTTTCTCCAGTACTGACGTATATTTTGTACCAGTTGGTGTGTTCCTCGTCTGCAAAGCAAGAGCAAATGTGTTAGGACCTAAATTGCTTGATTTCCATGGAAGAGCTCTGTAGAACACTATGCTTTGCTGTTGCTGTGTTGGTTTTCTCAAGACACAAGTCTGTTGGGTTGTCTGTGTTTGCAGCAAGCAGAGAAGCTGCTGCAGACCACTTTCTTGGCCCCTTTTCCACAAGTGAAGTATTTTTTGTACCAGTTGGTGTATTCCTCGTCTGCAGAGCAAGAGCAAATATGGTTAGGACCTAAATTGCTTGATTTCCATGGAAGAGCTCTGTAGAACACTATGCTTTGCTGTTGCTGTGTCGGTTTTCTCAAGAAACAAACCCTGTTTGTTCTCTGTACTTGCAGCGAGCAGAGAAGCTCTTGAAGACACGTACCTGCTTTCTCAGTACTGACGTATATTTTGTACCAGTTGGTGTATTCCTCGTCTGCAGAGCAAGAGCAAAGGTGTTAGGACCTAAACTGCTTAATTTCCTTGGAAGAGATATGTAGAACACTATGGTTTTCGGGTTGCTGTGTTTGTTTTCTCAAGACACAAGCCCTGTTTGTTCTCTGTGTTTTTCAGCAAGCAGAGAAGCTGCTGCAGACACTTTTTTTGCTCCTTTTCCACTAGTGAAGTATATTTTGTACCAGTTGGTGTATTCCTCGTCTGCAGAGCAAGAACAATGTTTTTAGGATCTAAATTGCTTGTTTTCCATGGAAGAGCTATGTAGAACACTATGCTTTGCTGTTGCTGTGTTTGGTTTTCTCAAGACACAAGTCCTGTTGGTTGTCTGTGTTTGCAGCAAGCAGAGAAGCTGCTGCAGACACTTTCTTGCCCCTTTTCCACAAGTGAAGTATTTTTTGTACCAGTTGGTGTATTCCTCGTCTGCAGAGCAAGAGCAAATATGTTAGGACCTAAATTGCTTGATTTCCATGGAAGAGCTCTGTAGAACACTATGCTTTGCTGTTGCTGTGTCGGTTTTCTCAAGAAACAAACCCTGTTTGTTCTCTGTACTTGCAGCGAGCAGAGAAGCTCTTGAAGACACGTACCTGCTTTCTCCACTACTGACGTATATTTGTACCAGTTGGTGTATTCCTCGTCTGGAGAGCAGGAGCAAAGGTTTTAGGACCTAAATTGCTTGATTTCCTTGGAAGAGATATGTAGAACACTGTGCTTTGCTGTTACTGTGTTGGTTTTTCTCAAGACACAAGTCCTGTTGGTTGTCTGTGTTTGCAGCAAGCAGAGAAGCTGCTGCAGACACTTTCTTGCCCCTTTTCCACAAGTGAAGTATATTTTGTACCAGTTGGTGTATTCCTCGTCTGCAGAGCAAGAGCAAAGGTGTTAGGACCTAAACTGCTTAATTTCCATGGAAGAGATATGTGGAACACTATGGTTTTCGGTTGCTGTGTTTGTTTTCTCAAGACACAAGCCCTGTTTGTTCCCTGTGTTTTCAGCAAGCAGAGAAGCTGCTGCAGACACTTCTTGCTCCTTTTCCACTAGTGAAGTATATTTTGTACCAGTTGGTGTGTTCCTCATCTGCAGAGCAAGATCAAAGGGTTTAGGACTTAAATTGCTTGTTTTCCATGGAAGAGCTATGTAGAACACTATGCTTTGCTGTTGCTGTGTTGGTTCTCTAAAGACACAAGCCCTGTTTGTTCCCTGTGTTTTCAGCAAGCAGAGAAGCTCTTGAAGACACGTGCCTGCTTTCTCCAGTACTGACGTATATTTTGTACCAGTTGGTGTGTTCCTCGTCTGCAAAGCAAGAGCAAATGTGTTAGGGACCTAAATTGCTTGATTTCCATGGAAGAGGCTATGTAGAACACTATGCTTTGCTGTTGCTGTGTTGGTTTTCTCAAGACACAAGTCCTGTTGGTTGTCTGTGTTTGCAGCAAGCAGAGAAGCTGCTGCAGACACTTTCTTGCCCCTTTTCCACAAGTGAAGTATTTTTTGTACCAGTTGGTGTATTCCTCGTCTGCAGAGCAAGAGCAAATATGTTAGGACCTAAATTGCTTGATTTCCATGGAAGAGCTCTGTAGAACACTATGCTTTGCTGTTGCTGTGTCGGTTTTCTCAAGAAACAAACCCTGTTTGTTCTCTGTACTTGCAGCGAGCAAAGAAGCTCTTGAAGACACGTACCTGCTTTCTCCACTACTGACGTATATTTTGTACCAGTTGGTGTATTCCTCGTCTGGAGAGCAGGAGCAAAGGTTTTAGGACCTAAATTGCTTGATTTCCTTGGAAGAGATATGTAGAACACTGTGCTTTGCTGTTACTGATTTTGTTTTCTCAAGACACAAGCCTTGTTGGTTTGTCTGAGTTTCCAGCGAGCAGAAAAGCTGCTGCAGACACTTTCTTGCCCCTTTTCCACAAGTGAAGTATATTTTGTACCAGTTGGTGTATTCCTCGTCTGCAGAGCAAGAGCAAAGGTTTTAGGATCTAAATTGCTTGTTTTCCATGGAAGAGCTATGTAGAACACTATGCTTTGCTGTTGCTGTGTTGGTTTTCTCAAGAAACAAGTCCTGTTGGTTGTCTGTGTTTGCAGCAAGCAGAGAAGCTGCTGCAGACACTTTCTTGCCCTTTTCCACAAGTGAAGTATTTTTTGTACCAGTTGGTGTATTCCTCGTCTGCAGAGCAAGAGCAATTATGTTAGGACCTAAATTGCTTGATTTCCATGGAAGAGCTCTGTAGAACACTATGCTTTGCTGTTGCTGTGTCGGTTTTCTCAAGAAACAAACCCTGTTTGTTCTCTGTACTTGCAGCGAGCAAAGAAGCTCTTGAAGACATGTACCTGCTTTCTCCACTACTGACGTATATTTTGTACCAGTTGGTGTATTCCTCGTCTGGAGAGCAGGAGCAAAGGTTTTAGACCTAAATTGCTTGATTTCCTTGGAAGAGATATGTAGAACACTGTGCTTTGCTGGTACTGATTTTGTTTTCTCAAGACACAAGCCTTGTTGGTTGTCTGTGTTTGCAGCAAGCAGAGAAGCTGCTGCAGACACTTTCTTGCCCCTTTTCCACAAGTGAAGTATATTTTGTACCAGTTGGTGTATCTCCTCGTCTGCAGAGCAAGAGCAAATGTGTTAGGACCTAATTGCTTGTTTTCATGGAAGAGCTATGTAGAACACTATGCTTTGCTGTTGCTGTGTCGGTTTTCTCAAGAAACAAACCCTGGTTGTTCTCTGTGCTTGCAGCAAGCAGAGAAGCTCTTGAAGACACGTACCTGCTTTCTCCAGTACTGACGTATATTTTGTACCAGTTCGTGTAATCCTCGTCTGCAGAGCAAGAGCAAAGGTGTTAGGACCTAAACTGCTTAATTTCCTTGGAAGAGATATGTAGAACACTATGGTTTTCGGTTGCTGTGTTTGTTTTCTCAAGACACAAGCCCTTATTGTTCTCTGTGTTTTCAGCAAGCAGAGAAGCTGCTGCAGACACTTTTTTTGCTCCTTTTCCACAAGTGAAGTATATTTTGTACCAGTTGGTGTATTCCTCGTCTGCAGAGCAAGAGCAAAGGTTTTACGATCTAAATTGCTTGTTTTCCATGGAAGAGCTATGTAGAACACTATGCTTTGCGGGTTGCTGTGTTGGTTTTCTCAAGACACAAGTCCTGTTGGTTGTCTGTGTTTGCAGCAAGCAGAGAAGCTGCTGCAGACACTTTCTTGCCCCTTTTCCACAAGTGAAGTATATTTTGTACCAGTTGGTGTATTCCTCGTCTGCAGAGCAAGAGCAAATATGTTAGGACCTAAATTGCTTGATTTCCATGGAAGAGCTCTGTAGAACACTATGCTTTGCTGTTGCTGTGTCGGTTTTCTCAAGAAACAAACCCTGTTTGTTCTCTGTACTTGCAGCGAGCAGAGAAGCTCTTGAAGACACGTACCTGCTTTCTCCACTACTGACGTATATTTTGTACCAGTTGGTGTATTCCTCGTCTGGAGAGCAGGAGCAAAGGTTTTAGGACCTAAATTGCTTGATTTCCTTGGAAGAGATATGTAGAACACTGTGCTTTGCTGTTACTGTGTTGGTTTTCTCAAGACACAAGTCCTGTTGGTTGTCTGTGTTGCAGCAAGCAGAGAAGCTGCTGCAGACACTTTCTTGCTCCTTTTCCACTAGTGAAGTATATTTTGTACCAGTTGGTGTATTCCTCGTCTGCAGAGCAAGAGCAAAGGTTTTAGGATCTAAATTGCTTGTTTCCATGGAAGAGCTATGTAGAACACTATGCTTTGCTGTTGCTGTGTTGGTTTTCTCAAGACACAAGTCCTGTTGGTTGTCTGTGTTTGCAGCAAGCAGAGAAGCTGCTGCAGACACTTTCTTGCCCCTTTTCCACAAGTGAAGTATATTTTGTACCAGTTGGTGTATTCCTCGTCTGCAGAGCAAGAGCAAAGGTGTTAGGACCTAAACTGCTTAATTTCCATGGAAGAGATATGTGGAACACTATGGTTTTCGGTTGCTGTGTTTGTTTTCTCAAGACACAAGCCCTGTTTGTTCCCTGTGTTTTCAGCAAGCAGAGAAGCTGCTGCAGACACTTTCTTGCTCCTTTTCCACTAGTGAAGTATATTTTGTACCAGTTGGTGTGTTCCTCATCTGCAGAGCAAGATCAAAGGGTTTAGGACTTAAATTGCTTGTTTTCCAATGAAGAGCTATGTAGAACACTATGCTTTGCTGTTGCTGTGTTGGTTCTCTAAAGACACAAGCCCTGTTTGTTCCCTGTGTTTTCAGCAAGCAGAGAAGCTCTTGAAGACACGTACCTGCTTTCTCCAGTACTGACGTATATTTTGTACCAGTTGGTGTGTTCCTCGTCTGCAAAGCAAGAGCAAATGTGTTAGGACCTAAATTGCTTGATTTCCATGGAAGAGCTCTGTAGAACACTATGCTTTGCTGTTGCTGTGTTGGTTTTCTCAAGACACAAGTCCTGTTGGTTGTCTGTGTTTGCAGCAAGCAGAGAAGCTGCTGCAGACACTTTCTTGCCCCTTTTCCACAAGTGAAGTATTTTTTGTACCAGTTGGTGTATTCCTCGTCTGCAGAGCAAGAGCAAATATGTTAGGACCTAAATTGCTTGATTTCCATGGAAGAGCTCTGTAGAACACTATGCTTTGCTGTTGCTGTGTCGGTTTTCTCAAGAAACAAACCCTGTTTGTTCTCTGTACTTGCAGCGAGCAGAGAAGCTCTTGAAGACACGTACCTGCTTTCTCCAGTACTGACGTATATTTTGTACCAGTTGGTGTATTCCTCGTCTGCAGAGCAAGAGCAAAGGTGTTAGGACCTAAACTGCTTAATTTCCTTGGAAGAGATATGTAGAACACTATGGTTTTCGGTTGCTGTGTTTGTTTTCTCAAGACACAAGCCCTGTTTGTTCTCTGTGTTTTCAGCAAGCAGAGAAGCTGCTGCAGACACTTTTTTTGCTCCTTTTCCACTAGTGAAGTATATTTTGTACCAGTTGGTGTATTCCTCGTCTGCAGAGCAAGAACAAAGGTTTTAGGATCTAAATTGCTTGTTTTCCATGGAAGAGCTTTGTAGAACACTATGCTTTGCTGTTGCTGTGTTGGTTTTCTCAAGACACAAGTCCTGTTGGTTGTCTGTGTTTGCAGCAAGCAGAGAAGCTGCTGCAGACACTTTCTTGCCCCTTTTCCACAAGTGAAGTATTTTTTGTACCAGTTGGTGTATTCCTCGTCTGCAGAGCAAGAGCAAATATGTTAGGACCTAAATTGCTTGATTTCCATGGAAGAGCTCTGTAGAACACTATGCTTTGCTGTTGCTGTGTCGGTTTTCTCAAGAAACAAACCCTGTTTGTTCTCTGTACTTGCAGCGAGCAGAGAAGCTCTTGAAGACACGTACCTGCTTTCTCCACTACTGACGTATATTTTGTACCAGTTGGTGTATTCCTCGTCTGGAGAGCAGGAGCAAAGGTTTTAGGACCTAAATTGCTTGATTTCCTTGGAAGAGATATGTAGAACACTGTGCTTTGCTGTTACTGTGTTGGTTTTCTCAAGACACAAGTCCTGTTGGTTGTCTGTGTTTGCAGCAAGCAGAGAAGCTGCTGCAGACACTTTCTTGCCCCTTTTCCACAAGTGAAGTATATTTTGTACCAGTTGGTGTATTCCTCGTCTGCAGAGCAAGAGCAAAGGTGTTAGGACCTAAACTGCTTAATTTCCATGGAAGAGATATGTGGAACACTATGGTTTTCGGTTGCTGTGTTTGTTTTCTCAAGACACAAGCCCTGTTTGTTCCCTGTGTTTTCAGCAAGCAGAGAAGCTGCTGCAGACACTTTCTTGCTCCTTTTCCACTAGTGAAGTATATTTTGTACCAGTTGGTGTGTTCCTCATCTGCAGAGCAAGATCAAAGGGTTTAGGACTTAAATTGCTTGTTTTCCATGGAAGAGCTATGTAGAACACTATGCTTTGCTGTTGCTGTGTTGGTTCTCTAAAGACACAAGCCCTGTTTGTTCCCTGTGTTTTCAGCAAGCAGAGAAGCTCTTGAAGACACGTGCCTGCTTTCTCCAGTACTGACGTATATTTTGTACCAGTTGGTGTGTTCCTCGTCTGCAAAGCAAGAGCAAATGTGTTAGGACCTAAATTGCTTGATTTCCATGGAAGAGCTATGTAGAACACTATGCTTTGCTGTTGCTGTGTTGGTTTTCTCAAGACACAAGTCCTGTTGGTTGTCTGTGTTTGCAGCAAGCAGAGAAGCTGCTGCAGACACTTTCTTGCCCCTTTTCCACAAGTGAAGTATTTTTTGTACCAGTTGGTGTATTCCTCGTCTGCAGAGCAAGAGCAAATATGTTAGGACCTAAATTGCTTGATTTCCATGGAAGAGCTCTGTAGAACACTATGCTTTGCTGTTGCTGTGTCGGTTTTCTCAAGAAACAAACCCTGTTTGTTCTCTGTACTTGCAGCGAGCAAAGAAGCTCTTGAAGACACGTACCTGCTTTCTCCACTACTGACGTATATTTTGTACCAGTTGGTGTATTCCTCGTCTGGAGAGCAGGAGCAAAGGTTTTAGGACCTAAATTGCTTGATTTCCTTGGAAGAGATATGTAGAACACTGTGCTTTGCTGTTACTGATTTTGTTTTCTCAAGACACAAGCCTTGTTGGTTGTCTGAGTTTCCAGCGAGCAGAAAAGCTGCTGCAGACACTTTCTTGCCCCTTTTCCACAAGTGAAGTATATTTTGTACCAGTTGGTGTATTCCTCGTCTGCAGAGCAAGAGCAAAGGTTTTAGGATCTAAATTGCTTGTTTTCCATGGAAGAGCTATGTAGAACACTATGCTTTGCTGTTGCTGTGTTGGTTTTCTCAAGAAACAAGTCCTGTTGGTTGTCTGTGTTTGCAGCAAGCAGAGAAGCTGCTGCAGACACTTTCTTGCCCCTTTTCCACAAGTGAAGTATATTTTGTACCAGTTGGTGTATTCCTCGTCTGCAGAGCAAGAGCAAATGTGTTAGGACCTAAATTGCTTGGTTTCCATGGAAGAGCTATGTAGAACACTATGCTTTGCTGTTGCTGTGTCGGTTTTCTCAAGAAACAAACCCTGTTTGTTCTCTGTGCTTGCAGCAAGCAGAGAAGCTCTTGAAGACACGTACCTGCTTTCTCCAGTACTGACGTATATTTTGTACCAGTTGGTGTATTCCTCGTCTGCAGAGCAAGAGCAAAGGTGTTAGGACCTAAACTGCTTAATTTCCTTGGAAGAGATATGTAGAACACTATGGTTTTCGGTTGCTGTGTTTGTTTTCTCAAGACACAAGCCCTGTTTGTTCTCTGTGTTTTCAGCAAGCAGAGAAGCTGCTGCAGACACTTTTTTTGCTCCTTTTCCACTAGTGAAGTATATTTTGTACCAGTTGGTGTATTCCTCGTCTGCAGAGCAAGAACAAAGGTTTTAGGATCTAAATTGCTTGTTTTCCATGGAAGAGCTATGTAGAACACTATGCTTTGCTGTTGCTGTGTTGGTTTTCTCAAGACACAAGTCCTGTTGGTTGTCTGTGTTTGCAGCAAGCAGAGAAGCTGCTGCAGACACTTTCTTGCCCCTTTTCCACAAGTGAAGTATATTTTGTACCAGTTGGTGTATTCCTCGTCTGCAGAGCAAGAGCAAATATGTTAGGACCTAAATTGCTTGATTTCCATGGAAGAGCTCTGTAGAACACTATGCTTTGCTGTTGCTGTGTCGGTTTTCTCAAGAAACAAACCCTGTTTGTTCTCTGTACTTGCAGCGAGCAAAGAAGCTCTTGAAGACAAGTACCTGCTTTCTCCACTACTGACGTATATTTTGTACCAGTTGGTGTATTCCTCGTCTGGAGAGCAGGAGCAAAGGTTTTAGGATCTAAATTGCTTGATTTCCTTGGAAGAGATATGTAGAACACTGTGCTTTGCTGTTACTGTGTTGGTTTTCTCAAGACACAAGCCTTGTTGGTTGTCTGAGTTTCCAGCGAGCAGAAAAGCTGCTGCAGACACTTTCTTGCCCCTTTTCCACAAGTGAAGTATATTTTGTACCAGTTGGTGTATTCCTCGTCTGCAGAGCAAGAGCAAAGGTTTTAGGATCTAAATTGCTTGTTTTCCATGGAAGAGCTATGTAGAACACTATGCTTTGCTGTTGCTGTGTTGGTTTTCTCAAGACACAAGTCCTGTTGGTTGTCTGTGTTTGCAGCAAGCAGAGAAGCTGCTGCAGACACTTTCTTGCCCCTTTTCCACAAGTGAAGTATATTTTGTACCAGTTGGTGTATTCCTCGTCTGCAGAGCAAGAGCAAATATGTTAGGACCTAAATTGCTTGATTTCATTGGAAGAGCTATGTAGAACACTATCTTTGCTGTTGCTGTGTTGGTTTTCTAAAGACACAAGCCCTGTTTGTTCCCTGTGTTTTCATCAAGCAGAGAAGCTGCTGCAGACACTTTCTTGCCCCTTTTGCACAAGTGAAGTATATTTTGTACCAGTTGGTGTGTTCCTCGTCTGCAGAGCAAGAGCAAAAGTTTTAGGATCTAAATTACTTGTTTTCCATGGAAGAGCTCTGTAGAACACTATGCTTTGCTGTTGCTGTGTTGGTTTTCTGAAGACACAAGTCCTGTTGGTTGTCTGTGTTTGCAGCAAGCAGAGAAGCTGCTGCAGACACTTTCTTGCCCCTTTTCCACAAGTGAAGTATATTTTGTACCAGTTGGTGTATTCCTCGTCTGCAGAGCAAGAGCAAATATGTTAGGACCTAAATTGCTTGATTTCATTGGAAGAGCTATGTAGAACACTATCTTTGCTGTTGCTGTGTTGGTTTTCTAAAGACACAAGCCCTGTTTGTTCCCTGTGTTTTCATCAAGCAGAGAAGCTGCTGCAGACACTTTCTTGCCCCTTTTGCACAAGTGAAGTATATTTTGTACCAGTTGGTGTGTTCCTCGTCTGCAGAGCAAGAGCAAAGGTTTTAGGATCTAAATTACTTGTTTTCCATGGAAGAGCTCTGTAGAACACTATGCTTTGCTGTTGCTGTGTTGGTTTTCTCAAGACACAAGTCCTGTTGGTTGTCTGTGTTTGCAGCAAGCAGAGAAGCTGCTGCAGACACTTTCTTGCCCCTTTTCCACAAGTGAAGTATATTTTGTACCAGTTGGTGTATTCCTCGTCTGCAGAGCAAGAGCAAATATGTTAGGACCTAAATTGCTTGATTTCCATGGAAGAGCTCTGTAGAACACTATGCTTTGCTGTTGCTGTGTTGGTTTTCTCAAGAAACAAACCCTGTTTGTTCTCTGTACTTGCAGCGAGCAGAGAAGCTCTTGAAGACACGTACCTGCTTTCTCCAGTACTGACGTATATTTTGTACCAGTTGGTGTATTCCTCGTCTAGAGAGCAGGAGCAAAGGTTTTAGGACCTAAATTGCTTGATTTCCTTGGAAGAGATATGTAGAACACTGTGCTTTGCTGTTACTGTGTTGGTTTTCTCAAGACACAAGTTCTGTTGGTTGTCTGTGTTTGCAGCAAGCAGAGAAGCTGCTGCAGACACTTTCTTGCTCCTTTTCCACTAGTGAAATATATTTTGTACCAGTTGGTGTATTCCTCGTTAGCAGAGCAAGAGCAAAGGTTTTAGGATCTAAATTGCTTGTTTTCCATGGAAGAGCTATGTAGAACACTATGCTTTGCTGTTGCTGTGTTGGTTTTCTCAAGACACAAGTCCTGTTGGTTGTCTGTGTTTGCAGCAAGCAGAGAAGCTGCTGCAGACACTTTCTTGCCCCTTTTCTACAAGTGAAGTATATTTTGTACCAGTTGGTGTGTTCCTCATCTGCAGAGCAAGATCAAAGGGTTTAGGACTTAAATTGCTTGATTTCATTGGAAGAGCTATGTAGAACACTATGCTTTGCTGTTGCTGTGTTGGTTTTCTAAAGACACAAGCCCTGTTTGTTCCCTGTGTTTTCAGCAAGCAGAGAAGCTCTTGAAGACACGTACCTGCTTTCTCCAGTACTGACGTATATTTTGTACCAGTTGGTGTGTTCCTCGTCTGCAAAGCAAGAGCAAATGTGTTAGGACCTAAATTGCTTGATTTCCATGGAAGAGCTCTGTAGAACACTATGCTTTGCTGTTGCTGTGTTGGTTTTCTCAAGACACAAGTCCTGTTGGTTGTCTGTGTTTGCAGCAAGCAGAGAAGCTGCTGCAGACACTTTCTTGCCCCTTTTCCACAAGTGAAGTATATTTTGTACCAGTTGGTGTATTCCTCGTCTGCAGAGCAAGAGCAAATGTGTTAGGACCTAAATTGCTTGATTTCCATGGAAGAGCTCTGTAGAACACTATGCTTTGCTGTTGCTGTGTCGGTTTTCTCAAGAAACAAACCCTGTTTGTTCTCTGTACTTGCAGCGAGCAGAGAAGCTCTTGAAGACACGTACCTGCTTTCTCCACTACTGACGTATATTTTGTACCAGTTGGTGTATTCCTCGTCTGGAGAGCAGGAGCAAAGGTTTTAGGACCTAAATTGCTTGATTTCCTTGGAAGAGATATGTAGAACACTGTGCTTTGCTGTTACTGATTTGGTTTTCTCAAGACACAAGTCCTGTTGGTTGTCTGTGTTTGCAGCAAGCAGAGAAGCTGCTGCAGACACTTTCTTGCCCCTTTTCTACAAGTGAAGTATATTTTGTACCAGTTGGTGTGTTCCTCATCTGCAGAGCAAGATCAAAGTGTTTAGGACTTAAATTGCTTGATTTCATGGGAAGAGCTATGTAGAACACTATGCTTTGCTGTTGCTGTGTTGGTTTTCTAAAGACACAAGCCCTGTTTGTTCTCTGTGTTTTCAGCAAGCAGAGAAGCTGCTGCAGACACTTTCTTGCCCCTTTTCCACAAGTGAAGTATATTTTGTGCCAGTTGGTGTGTTCCTCCTCTGCAGAGCAAGAGCAAAGGTTTTAGGATCTAAATTGCTTGTTTTCCATGGAAGAGCTATGTAGAACACTATGCTTTGCTGTTGCTGTGTTGGTTTTCTCAAGACACAAGTCCTGTTGGTTGTCTGTGTTTGCAGCAAGCAGAGAAGCTGCTGCAGACACTTTCTTGCCCCTTTTCCACAAGTGAAGTATATTTTGTACCAGTTGGTGTATTCCTCGTCTGCAGAGCAAGAGCAAATATGTTAGGACCTAAATTGCTTGATTTCCATGGAAGAGCTCTGTAGAAAACTATGCTTTGCTGTTGCTGTGTTGGTTTTCTCAAGAAACAAATCCTGTTTGTTCTCTGTACTTGCAGCGAGCAGAGAAGCTCTTGAAGACACGTACCTGCTTTCTCCACTACTGACGTATATTTTGTACCAGTTGGTGTATTCCTCGTCTGGAGAGCAGGAGCAAAGGTTTTAGGACCTAAATTGCTTGATTTCCTTGGAAGAGATATGTAGAACACTGTGCTTTGCTGTTACTGTGTTGGTTTTCTCAAGACACAAGTCCTGTTGGTTGTCTGTGTTTGCAGCAAGCAGAGAAGCTGCTGCAGACACTTTCTTGCTCCTTTTCCACTAGTGAAGTATATTTTGTACCAGTTGGTGTATTCCTCGTCTGCAGAGCAAGAGCAAAGGTTTTAGGATCTAAATTGCTTGTTTTCCATGGAAGAGCTATGTAGAACACTATGCTTTGCTGTTGCTGTGTCGGTTTTCTCAAGACACAAGTCCTGTTGGTTGTCTGTGTTTGCAGCAAGCAGAGAAGCTGCTGCAGACACTTTCTTGCCCCTTTTCCACAAGTGAAGTATATTTTGTACCAGTTGGTGTATTCCTCGTCTGCAGAGCAAGAGCAAATATGTTAGGACCTAAATTGCTTGATTTCATTGGAAGAGCTATGTAGAACACTATCTTTGCTGTTGCTGTGTTGGTTTTCTAAAGACACAAGCCCTGTTTGTTCCCTGTGTTTTCATCAAGCAGAGAAGCTGCTGCAGACACTTTCTTGCCCCTTTTGCACAAGTGAAGTATATTTTGTACCAGTTGGTGTGTTCCTCGTCTGCAGAGTAAGAGCAAAGGTTTTAGGACTTAAATTGCTTGTTTTCCATGGAAGAGCTATGTAGAACACTATGCTTTGCTGTTGCTGTGTTGGTTCTCTAAAGACACAAGCCCTGTTTGTTCCCTGTGTTTTCAGCAAGCAGAGAAGCTCTTGAAGACACGTACCTGCTTTCTCCAGTACTGACGTATATTTTGTACCAGTTGGTGTGTTCTTCGTCTGCAAAGCAAGAGCAAATGTGTTAGGACCTAAATTGCTTGATTTCCATGGAAGAGCTCTGTAGAACACTATGCTTTGCTGTTGCTGTGTTGGTTTTCTCAAGACACAAGTCCTGTTGGTTGTCTGTGTTTGCAGCAAGCAGAGAAGCTGCTGCAGACACTTTCTTGCCCCTTTTCCACAAGTGAAGTATTTTTTGTACCAGTTGGTGTATTCCTCGTCTGCAGAGCAAGAGCAAATATGTTAGGACCTAAATTGCTTGATTTCCATGGAAGAGCTCTGTAGAACACTATGCTTTGCTGTTGCTGTGTCGGTTTTCTCAAGAAACAAACCCTGTTTGTTCTCTGTACTTGCAGCGAGCAAAGAAGCTCTTGAAGACACGTACCTGCTTTCTCCACTACTGACGTATATTTTGTACCAGTTGGTGTATTCCTCGTCTGGAGAGCAGGAGCAAAGGTTTTAGGACCTAAATTGCTTGATTTCCTTGGAAGAGATATGTAGAACACTGTGCTTTGCTGTTACTGATTTTGTTTTCTCAAGACACAAGCCTTGTTGGTTGTCTGTGTTTGCAGCAAGCAGAGAAGCTGCTGCAGACACTTTCTTGCCCCTTTTCCACAAGTGAAGTATATTTTGTACCAGTTGGTGTATTCCTCGTCTGCAGAGCAAGAGCAAATGTGTTAGGACCTAAATTGCTTGGTTTCCATGGAAGAGCTATGTAGAACACTATGCTTTGCTGTTGCTGTGTCGGTTTTCTCAAGAAACAAACCCTGTTTGTTCTCTGTGCTTGCAGCAAGCAGAGAAGCTCTTGAAGACACGTACCTGCTTTCTCCAGTACTGACGTATATTTTGTACCAGTTCGTGTATTCCTCGTCTGCAGAGCAAGAGCAAAGGTGTTAGGACCTAAACTGCTTAATTTCCTTGGAAGAGATATGTAGAACACTATGGTTTTCGGTTGCTGTGTTTGTTTTCTCAAGACACAAGCCCTTATTGTTCTCTGTGTTTTCAGCAAGCAGAGAAGCTGCTGCAGACACTTTTTTTGCTCCTTTTCCACAAGTGAAGTATATTTTGTACCAGTTGGTGTATTCCTCGTCTGCAGAGCAAGAGCAAAGGTTTTAGGATCTAAATTGCTTGTTTTCCATGGAAGAGCTATGTAGAACACTATGCTTTGCTGTTGCTGTGTTGGTTTTCTCAAGACACAAGTCCTGTTGGTTGTCTGTGTTTGCAGCAAGCAGAGAAGCTGCTGCAGACACTTTCTTGCCCCTTTTCCACAAGTGAAGTATATTTTGTACCAGTTGGTGTATTCCTCGTCTGCAGAGCAAGAGCAAATATGTTAGGACCTAAATTGCTTGATTTCCATGGAAGAGCTCTGTAGAACACTATGCTTTGCTGTTGCTGTGTCGGTTTTCTCAAGAAACAAACCCTGTTTGTTCTCTGTACTTGCAGCGAGCAGAGAAGCTCTTGAAGACACGTACCTGCTTTCTCCACTACTGACGTATATTTTGTACCAATTGGTGTATTCCTCGTCTGGAGAGCAGGAGCAAAGGTTTTAGGACCTAAATTGCTTGATTTCCTTGGAAGAGATATGTAGAACACTGTGCTTTGCTGTTACTGTGTTGGTTTTCTCAAGACACAAGTCCTGTTGGTTGTCTGTGTTTGCAGCAAGCAGAGAAGCTGCTGCAGACACTTTCTTGCTCCTTTTCCACTAGTGAAGTATATTTTGTACCAGTTGGTGTATTCCTCGTCTGCAGAGCAAGAGCAAATATGTTAGGACCTAAATTGCTTGATTTCATTGGAAGAGCTATGTAGAACACTATCTTTGCTGTTGCTGTGTTGGTTTTCTAAAGACACAAGCCCTGTTTGTTCCCTGTGTTTTCATCAAGCAGAGAAGCTGCTGCAGACACTTTCTTGCCCCTTTTGCACAAGTGAAGTATATTTTGTACCAGTTGGTGTGTTCCTCGTCTGCAGAGTAAGAGCAAAGGTTTTAGGACTTAAATTGCTTGTTTTCCATGGAAGAGCTATGTAGAACACTATGCTTTGCTGTTGCTGTGTTGGTTCTCTAAAGACACAAGCCCTGTTTGTTCCCTGTGTTTTCAGCAAGCAGAGAAGCTCTTGAAGACACGTACCTGCTTTCTCCAGTACTGACGTATATTTTGTACCAGTTGGTGTGTTCTTCGTCTGCAAAGCAAGAGCAAATGTGTTAGGACCTAAATTGCTTGATTTCCATGGAAGAGCTCTGTAGAACACTATGCTTTGCTGTTGCTGTGTTGGTTTTCTCAAGACACAAGTCCTGTTGGTTGTCTGTGTTTGCAGCAAGCAGAGAAGCTGCTGCAGACACTTTCTTGCCCCTTTTCCACAAGTGAAGTATTTTTTGTACCAGTTGGTGTATTCCTCGTCTGCAGAGCAAGAGCAAATATGTTAGGACCTAAATTGCTTGATTTCCATGGAAGAGCTCTGTAGAACACTATGCTTTGCTGTTGCTGTGTCGGTTTTCTCAAGAAAC
Source organism: Prinia subflava (assembly GCF_021018805.1). Lineage (NCBI taxonomy): Eukaryota > Metazoa > Chordata > Aves > Passeriformes > Cisticolidae > Prinia > Prinia subflava. The sequence goes on along the minus strand of NW_026960788.1, from coordinate 22,050 downwards.
AAACCCTGTTTGTTCTCTGTACTTGCAGCGAGCAAAGAAGCTCTTGAAGACACGTACCTGCTTTCTCCACTACTGACGTATATTTTGTACCAGTTGGTGTATTCCTCGTCTGGAGAGCAGGAGCAAAGGTTTTAGGACCTAAATTGCTTGATTTCCTTGGAAGAGATATGTAGAACACTGTGCTTTGCTGTTACTGATTTTGTTTTCTCAAGACACAAGCCTTGTTGGTTGTCTGTGTTTGCAGCAAGCAGAGAAGCTGCTGCAGACACTTTCTTGCCCCTTTTCCACAAGTGAAGTATATTTTGTACCAGTTGGTGTATTCCTCGTCTGCAGAGCAAGAGCAAATGTGTTAGGACCTAAATTGCTTGGTTTCCATGGAAGAGCTATGTAGAACACTATGCTTTGCTGTTGCTGTGTCGGTTTTCTCAAGAAACAAACCCTGTTTGTTCTCTGTGCTTGCAGCAAGCAGAGAAGCTCTTGAAGACACGTACCTGCTTTCTCCAGTACTGACGTATATTTTGTACCAGTTCGTGTATTCCTCGTCTGCAGAGCAAGAGCAAAGGTGTTAGGACCTAAACTGCTTAATTTCCTTGGAAGAGATATGTAGAACACTATGGTTTTCGGTTGCTGTGTTTGTTTTCTCAAGACACAAGCCCTTATTGTTCTCTGTGTTTTCAGCAAGCAGAGAAGCTGCTGCAGACACTTTTTTTGCTCCTTTTCCACAAGTGAAGTATATTTTGTACCAGTTGGTGTATTCCTCGTCTGCAGAGCAAGAGCAAAGGTTTTAGGATCTAAATTGCTTGTTTTCCATGGAAGAGCTATGTAGAACACTATGCTTTGCTGTTGCTGTGTTGGTTTTCTCAAGACACAAGTCCTGTTGGTTGTCTGTGTTTGCAGCAAGCAGAGAAGCTGCTGCAGACACTTTCTTGCCCCTTTTCCACAAGTGAAGTATATTTTGTACCAGTTGGTGTATTCCTCGTCTGCAGAGCAAGAGCAAATATGTTAGGACCTAAATTGCTTGATTTCCATGGAAGAGCTCTGTAGAACACTATGCTTTGCTGTTGCTGTGTCGGTTTTCTCAAGAAACAAACCCTGTTTGTTCTCTGTACTTGCAGCGAGCAGAGAAGCTCTTGAAGACACGTACCTGCTTTCTCCACTACTGACGTATATTTTGTACCAATTGGTGTATTCCTCGTCTGGAGAGCAGGAGCAAAGGTTTTAGGACCTAAATTGCTTGATTTCCTTGGAAGAGATATGTAGAACACTGTGCTTTGCTGTTACTGTGTTGGTTTTCTCAAGACACAAGTCCTGTTGGTTGTCTGTGTTTGCAGCAAGCAGAGAAGCTGCTGCAGACACTTTCTTGCTCCTTTTCCACTAGTGAAGTATATTTTGTACCAGTTGGTGTATTCCTCGTCTGCAGAGCAAGAGCAAAGGTTTTAGGATCTAAATTGCTTGTTTTCCATGGAAGAGCTATGTAGAACACTGTGCTTTGCTGTTACTGTGTTGGTTTTCTCAAGACACAAGTTCTGTAGGTTGTCTGTGTTTGCAGCAAGCAGAGAAGCTGCTGCAGACACTTTCTTGCTCCTTTTCCACTAGTGAAATATATTTTGTACCAGTTGGTGTATTCCTCGTTAGCAGAGCAAGAGCAAAGGTTTTAGGATCTAAATTGCTTGTTTTCCATGGAAGAGCTATGTAGAACACTATGCTTTGCTGTTGCTGTGTTGGTTTTCTCAAGACACAAGTCCTGTTGGTTGTCTGTGTTTGCAGCAAGCAGAGAAGCTGCTGCAGACACTTTCTTGCCCCTTTTCTACAAGTGAAGTATATTTTGTACCAGTTGGTGTGTTCCTCATCTGCAGAGCAAGATCAAAGGTTTTAGGATCTAAATTGCTTGTTTTCCATGGAAGAGCTATGTAGAACACTATGCTTTGCTGTTGCTGTGTTGGTTTTCTCAAGACACAAGCCCTGTTGGTTGTCTGTGTTTGCAGCAAGCAGAGAAGCTGCTGCAGACACTTTCTTGCCCCTTTTCCACAAGTGAAGTATATTTTGTACCACTTGGTGTATTCCTCGTCTGCAGAGCAAGAGCAAAGGTTTTAGGATCTAAATTGCTTGTTTTCCATGGAAGAGCTATGTAGAACACTATGCTTTGCTGTTGCTGTGTTGGTTTTCTCAAGAAACAAGTCCTGTTGGTTGTCTGTGTTTGCAGCAAGCAGAGAAGCTGCTGCAGACACTTTCTTGCCCCTTTTCCACAAGTGAAGTATATTTTGTACCAGTTGGTGTATTCCTCGTCTGCAGAGCAAGTGCAAAGGTTTTAGGATCTAAATTGCTTGTTTTCCATGGAAGAGCTATGTAGAACACTATGCTTTGCTGTTGCTGTGTTGGTTTTCTCAAGACACAAGTCCTGTTGGTTGTCTGTGTTTTCAGCAAGCAGAGAAGCTGCTGCAGACACTTTCTTGCCCCTTTTCCACAAGTGAAGTATATTTTGTGCCAGTTGGTGTGTTCCTCGTCTGCAGAGCAAGAGCAAAGGTTTTAGGATCTAAATTGCTTGTTTTCCATGGAAGAGCTATGTAGAACACTATGCTTTGCTGTTGCTGTGTTGGTTTTCTCAAGACACAAGTCCTGTTGGTTGTCTGTGTTTGCAGCAAGCAGAGAAGCTGCTGCAGACACTTTCTTGCCCCTTTTCTACAAGTGAAGTATATTTTGTACCAGTTGGTGTGTTCCTCATCTGCAGAGCAAGATCAAAGGGTTTAGGACTTAAATTGCTTGATTTCATTGGAAGAGCTATGTAGAACACTATGCTTTGCTGTTGCTGTGTTGGTTTTCTAAAGACACAAGCCCTGTTTGTTCCCTGTGTTTTCAGCAAGCAGAGAAGCTCTTGAAGACACGTACCTGCTTTCTCCAGTACTGACGTATATTTTGTACCAGTTGGTGTGTTCCTTGTCTGCAAAGCAAGAGCAAATGTGTTAGGACCTAAATTGCTTGATTTCCATGGAAGAGCTCTGTAGAACACTATGCTTTGCTGTTGCTGTGTTGGTTTTCTCAAGACACAAGTCCTGTTGGTTGTCTGTGTTTGCAGCAAGCAGAGAAGCTGCTGCAGACACTTTCTTGCCCCTTTTCCACAAGTGAAGTATATTTTGTACCAGTTGGTGTATTCCTCGTCTGCAGAGCAAGAGCAAATGTGTTAGGACCTAAATTGCTTGATTTCCATGGAAGAGCTCTGTAGAACACTATGCTTTGCTGTTGCTGTGTCGGTTTTCTCAAGAAACAAACCCTGTTTGTTCTCTGTACTTGCAGCGAGCAGAGAAGCTCTTGAAGACACGTACCTGCTTTCTCCACTACTGACGTATATTTTGTACCAGTTGGTGTATTCCTCGTCTGGAGAGCAGGAGCAAAGGTTTTAGGACCTAAATTGCTTGATTTCCTTGGAAGAGATATGTAGAACACTGTGCTTTGCTGTTACTGATTTGGTTTTCTCAAGACACAAGCCTTGTTGGTTGTCTGAGTTTCCAGCGAGCAGAAAACCTGCTGCAGACACTTTCTTGCCCCTTTTCCACAAGTGAAGTATATTTTGTACCAGTTGGTGTATTCCTCGTCTGCAGAGCAAGAGCAAAGGTTTTAGGATCTAAATTGCTTGTTTTCCATGGAAGAGCTATGTAGAACACTATGCTTTGCTGTTGCTGTGTTGGTTTTCTGAAGACACAAGTCCTGTTGGTTGTCTGTGTTTGCAGCAAGCAGAGAAGCTGCTGCAGACACTTTCTTGCTCCTTTTCCACTAGTGAAGTATATTTTGTACCAGTTCGTGTATTCCTCGTCTGCAGAGCAAGAGCAAAGGTTTTAGGATCTAAATTGCTTGTTTTCCATGGAAGAGCTATGTAGAACACTATGCTTTGCTGTTGCTGTGTTGGTTTTCTCAAGACACAAGCCCTGTTTGTTCTCTGTGTTTTCAGCAAGCAGAGAAGCTGCTGCAGACACTTTCTTGCCCCTTTTCCACTAGTGAAGTATATTTTGTACCAGTTGGTGTATTCCTCGTCTGCAGAGCAAGTGCAAAGGTTTTAGGATCTAAATTGCTTGTTTTCCATGGAAGAGCTCTGTAGAACACTATGCTTTGCTGTTGCTGTGTTGGTTTTCTAAAGACACAAGCCCTGTTTGTTCCCTGTGTTTTCAGCAAGCAGAGAAGCTGCTGCAGACACTTTCTTGCCCCTTTTCCACAAGTGAAGTATATTTTGTACCAGTTGGTGTATTCCTCGTCTGCAGAGCAAGAGCAAAGGTTTTAGGATCTAAATTGCTTGTTTTCCATGGAAGAGCTATGTAGAACACTATGCTTTGCTGTTGCTGTGTTGGTTTTCTAAAGACACAAGTCCTGTTGGTTGTCTGTGTTTGCAGCAAGCAGAGAAGCTGCTGCAGACACTTTCTTGCCCCTTTTCCACTAGTGAAGTATATTTTGTACCAGTTGGTGTATTCCTCGTCTGCAGAGCAAGAGCAAATATGTTAGGACCTAAATTACTTGATTTCCATGGAAGAGCTCTGTAGAACACTATGCTTTGCTGTTGCTGTGTCGGTTTTCTCAAGAAACAAACCCTGTTTGTTCTCTGTACTTGCAGCGAGCAGAGAAGCTCTTGAAGACACGTACCTGCTTTCTCCAGTACTGACGTATATTTTGTACCAGTTGGTGTATTCCTCGTCTGGAGAGCAGGAGCAAAGGTTTTAGGACCTAAATTGCTTGATTTCCTTGGAAGAGATATGTAGAACACTGTGCTTTGCTGTTACTGTGTTGGTTTTCTCAAGACACAAGTCCTGTTGGTTGTCTGTGTTTGCAGCGAGCAGAGAAGCTGCTGCAGACACTTTCTTGCTCCTTTTCCACTAGTGAAGTATATTTTGTACCAGTTGGTGTATTCCTCGTCTGCAGAGCAAGAGCAAAGGTTTTAGGATCTAAATTGCTTGTTTTCCATGGAAGAGCTATGTAGAACACTATGCTTTGCTGTTGCTGTGTTGGTTTTCTCAAGACACAAGCCCTGTTTGTTCTCTGTGTTTTCAGCAAGCAGAGAAGCTGCTGCAGACACTTTCTTGCCCCTTTTCCACTAGTGAAGTATATTTTGTGCCAGTTGGTGTGTTCCTCCTCTGCAGAGCAAGAGCAAAGGTTTTAGGATCTAAATTGCTTGTTTTCCATGGAAGAGCTATGTAGAACACTATGCTTTGCTGTTGCTGTGTTGGTTTTCTCAAGACACAAGTCCTGTTGGTTGTCTGTGTTTGCAGCAAGCAGAGAAGCTGCTGCAGACACTTTCTTGCCCCTTTTCCACTAGTGAAGTATATTTTGTACCAGTTGGTGTATTCCTCGTCTGCAGAGCAAGAGCAAAGGTTTTAGGATCTAAATTGCTTGTTTTCCATGGAAGAGCTATGTAGAACACTATGCTTTGCTGTTGCTGTGTTGGTTTTCTCAAGACACAAGTCCGGTTGGTTGTCTGTGTTTGCAGCAAGCAGAGAAGCTGCTGCAGACACTTTCTTGCCCCTTTTCCACAAGTGAAGTATATTTTGTACCAGTTGGTGTATTCCTCGTCTGCAGAGCAAGAGCAAATATGTTAGGACCTAAATTACTTGATTTCCATGGAAGAGCTCTGTAGAACACTATGCTTTGCTGTTGCTGTGTCGGTTTTCTCAAGAAACAAACCCTGTTTGTTCTCTGTACTTGCAGCGAGCAGAGAAGCTCTTGAAGACACGTACCTGCTTTCTCCAGTACTGACGTATATTTTGTACCAGTTGGTGTATTCCTCGTCTGGAGAGCAGGAGCAAAGGTTTTAGGACCTAAATTGCTTGATTTCCTTGGAAGAGATATGTAGAACACTGTGCTTTGCTGTTACTGTGTTGGTTTTCTCAAGACACAAGTCCTGTTGGTTGTCTGTGTTTGCAGCAAGCAGAGAAGCTGCTGCAGACACTTTCTTGCTCCTTTTCCACTAGTGAAGTATATTTTGTACCAGTTGGTGTATTCCTCGTCTGCAGAGCAAGAGCAAAGGTTTTAGGATCTAAATTGCTTGTTTTCCATGGAAGAGCTATGTAGAACACTATGCTTTGCTGTTGCTGTGTTGGTTTTCTCAAGACACAAGCCCTGTTTGTTCTCTGTGTTTTCAGCAAGCAGAGAAGCTGCTGCAGACACTTTCTTGCCCCTTTTCCACAAGTGAAGTATATTTTGTACCAGTTGGTGTATTCCTCGTCTGCAGAGCAAGTGCAAAGGTTTTAGGATCTAAATTGCTTGTTTTCCATGGAAGAGCTATGTAGAACACTATGCTTTGCTGTTGCTGTGTTGGTTTTCTCAAGACACAAGCCCTGTTTGTTCTCTGTGTTTGCAGCAAGCAGAGAAGCTGCTGCAGACACTTTCTTGCCCCTTTTCCACAAGTGAAGTATATTTTGTGCCAGTTGGTGTGTTCCTCCTCTGCAGAGCAAGAGCAAAGGTTTTAGGATCTAAATTGCTTGTTTTCCATGGAAGAGCTATGTAGAACACTATGCTTTGCTGTTGCTGTGTTGGTTTTCTCAAGACACAAGTCCTGTTTGTTCTCTGTGTTTTCAGCAAGCAGAGAAGCTGCTGCAGACACTTTCTTGCCCCTTTTCCACTAGTGAAGTATATTTTGTACCAGTTGGTGTATTCCTCGTCTGCAGAGCAAGTGCAAAGGTTTTAGGATCTAAATTGCTTGTTTTCCATGGAAGAGCTATGTAGAACACTATGCTTTGCTGTTGCTGTGTTGGTTTTCTAAAGACACAAGCCCTGTTTGTTCCCTGTGTTTTCAGCAAGCAGAGAAGCTGCTGCAGACACTTTCTTGCCCCTTTTCCACAAGTGAAGTATATTTTGTGCCAGTTGGTGTGTTCCTCCTCTGCAGAGCAAGAGCAAAGGTTTTAGGATCTAAATTGCTTGTTTTCCATGGAAGAGCTATGTAGAACACTATGCTTTGCTGTTGCTGTGTTGGTTTTCTCAAGACACAAGTCCTGTTGGTTGTCTGGGTTTGCAGCAAGCAGAGAAGCTGCTGCAGACACTTTCTTGCCCCTTTTCCACAAGTGAAGTATATTTTGTACCAGTTGGTGTATTCCTCGTCTGCAGAGCAAGAGCAAAGGTTTTAGGATCTAAATTGCTTGTTTTCCATGGAAGAGCTATGTAGAACACTATGCTTTGCTGTTGCTGTGTTGGTTTTCTCAAGACACAAGTCCTGTTGGTTGTCTGTGTTTGCAGCAAGCAGAGAAGCTGCTGCAGACACTTTCTTGCTCCTTTTCCACTAGTGAAGTATATTTTGTACCAGTTGGTGTGTTCCTCATCTGCAGAGCAAGATCAAAGGGTTTAGGACTTAAATTGCTTGTTTTCCATGGAAGAGCTATGTAGAACACTATGCTTTGCTGTTGCTGTGTTGGTTCTCTAAAGACACAAGCCCTGTTTGTTCCCTGTGTTTTCAGCAAGCAGAGAAGCTCTTGAAGACACGTACCTGCTTTCTCCAGTACTGACGTATATTTTGTACCAGTTGGTGTGTTCCTCGTCTGCAAAGCAAGAGCAAATGTGTTAGGACCTAAATTGCTTGATTTCCATGGAAGAGCTATGTAGAACACTATGCTTTGCTGTTGCTGTGTTGGTTTTCTCAAGACACAAGTCCTGTTGGTTGTCTGTGTTTGCAGCAAGCAGAGAAGCTGCTGCAGACACTTTCTTGCCCCTTTTCCACAAGTGAAGTATTTTTTGTACCAGTTGGTGTATTCCTCGTCTGCAGAGCAAGAGCAAATATGTTAGGACCTAAATTGCTTGATTTCCATGGAAGAGCTATGTAGAACACTATGCTTTGCTGTTGCTGTGTCGGTTTTCTCAAGAAACAAACCCTGTTTGTTCTCTGTACTTGCAGCGAGCAAAGAAGCTCTTGAAGACACGTACCTGCTTTCTCCACTACTGACGTATATTTTGTACCAGTTGGTGTATTCCTCGTCTGCAGAGCAAGAGCAAAGGTTTTAGGATCTAAATTGCTTGTTTTCCATGGAAGAGCTATTAAGAACACTATGCTTTGCTGTTGCTGTGTTGGTTTTCTAAAGACACAAGCCCTGTTTGTTCCCTGTGTTTTCAGCAAGCAGAGAAGCTGCTGCAGACACTTTCTTGCCCCTTTTCCACAAGTGAAGTATATTTTGTGCCAGTTGGTGTGTTCCTCCTCTGCAGAGCAAGAGCAAAGGTTTTAGGATCTAAATTACTTGTTTTCCATGGAAGAGCTATGTAGAACACTATGCTGTGCTGTTGCTGTGTTGGTTTTCTAAAGACACAAGCCCTGTTTGTTCCCTGTGTTTTCAGCAAGCAGAGAAGCTGCTGCAGACACTTTCTTGCCCCTTTTCCACAAGTGAAGTATATTTTGTGCCAGTTGGTGTATTCCTCGTCTGCAGAGCAAGAGCAAAGGTGTTAGGACGTAAATTGCTTGTTTTCCATTAAAGAGCTATGTAGAACACTATGCTTTGCTGTTGCTGTGTCGGTTTTCTCAAGACACAAGCCCTGTTGGTTGTCTGTGTTTGCAGCAAGCGGAGAAGCTCTGGAAGACACGTACCTGCTTTCTCCACTACTGACGTATATTTTGTACCAGTTGGTGTGTTCCTCGTCTGCAGAGCAAGAAGAAAAGCCGTTGCGGCCTAAATTGCTTGATTTCCATGGAAGAGCTATGTAGAACACTATGCCTTGCTGTTAAAGTATTGGTTTTCTCAAGACACAGGTCCTGTAGTTCTCTGTGTTTTCAGCGAGCAGAGAAGCTCTTGAAGACACGTACCTGCTTTCTCCACTACTGACATATATTTTCCCCCAGTTGGTGTGTTCCTCGTCTGCAAAGCAAGAGCAAAGGTGTTAGGACATATATTGCTTGATTTCCATAGAAGAGCTATGTAGAACACTATGCTTTGCTGTTGCTGTGTTGTTTTTCTCAAGACACAAGCCTTGTTGGTTCTCTGTACTCGCAGCGAGCAGAAACGCTGCTGCAGACCCTTTCCTGCTTTCTCCACTAGTGCCTTACGTGTTGTACCAGTTTGTGTATTCCTCGTCTGCAGAGCAAGATCAAAGGTTTTAGGACTTAAATTGCTTGATTTCATTGGAAGAGCTATTAAGAACACTATGCTTTGCTGTTGCTGTGTTGGTTTTCTCAAGACACAAGTCCTGTTGGTTGTCTGTGTTTGCAGCAAGCAGAGAAGCTGCTGCAGACACTTTCTTGCCCCTTTTCCACAAGTGAAGTATATTTTGTACCAGTTGGTGTATTCCTCGTCTGCAGAGCAAGAGCAAATATGTTAGGACCTAAATTGCTTGATTTCCATGGAAGAGCTATAAAAAACACTATGCTTTGCTGTTGCTGTGTCGGTTTTCTCAAGAAAGAAATCCTGTTGGTTCTCTGTACTTGCAGTGAGCAGAGAACCTCTTGAAGACACGTACCTGCTTTCTCCACTACTGACGTATATTTTGTACCAGTTGGTGTATTCCTCGTCTGCAGAGCAAGTGCAAAGGTTTTAGGATCTAAATTGCTTGTTTTCCATGGAAGAGCTATGTAGAACACTATGCTTTGCTGTTGCTGTGTTGGTTTTCTAAAGACACAAGCCCTGTTTGTTCCCTGTGTTTTCAGCAAGCAGAGAAGCTGCTGCAGACACTTTCTTGCCCCTTTTCCACAAGTGAAGTATATTTTGTGCCAGTTGGTGTGTTCCTCCTCTGCAGAGCAAGAGCAAAGGTTTTAGGATCTAAATTGCTTGTTTTCCATGGAAGAGCTATGTAGAACACTATGCTTTGCTGTTGCTGTGTTGGTTTTCTCAAGACACAAGTCCTGTTGGTTGTCTGGGTTTGCAGCAAGCAGAGAAGCTGCTGCAGACACTTTCTTGCCCCTTTTCCACAAGTGAAGTATATTTTGTACCAGTTGGTGTATTCCTCGTCTGCAGAGCAAGAGCAAAGGTTTTAGGATCTAAATTGCTTGTTTTCCATGGAAGAGCTATGTAGAACACTATGCTTTGCTGTTGCTGTGTTGGTTTTCTCAAGACACAAGTCCTGTTGGTTGTCTGTGTTTGCAGCAAGCAGAGAAGCTGCTGCAGACACTTTCTTGCTCCTTTTCCACTAGTGAAGTATATTTTGTACCAGTTGGTGTGTTCCTCATCTGCAGAGCAAGATCAAAGGGTTTAGGACTTAAATTGCTTGTTTTCCATGGAAGAGCTATGTAGAACACTATGCTTTGCTGTTGCTGTGTTGGTTCTCTAAAGACACAAGCCCTGTTTGTTCCCTGTGTTTTCAGCAAGCAGAGAAGCTCTTGAAGACACGTACCTGCTTTCTCCAGTACTGACGTATATTTTGTACCAGTTGGTGTGTTCCTCGTCTGCAAAGCAAGAGCAAATGTGTTAGGACCTAAATTGCTTGATTTCCATGGAAGAGCTATGTAGAACACTATGCTTTGCTGTTGCTGTGTTGGTTTTCTCAAGACACAAGTCCTGTTGGTTGTCTGTGTTTGCAGCAAGCAGAGAAGCTGCTGCAGACACTTTCTTGCCCCTTTTCCACAAGTGAAGTATTTTTTGTACCAGTTGGTGTATTCCTCGTCTGCAGAGCAAGAGCAAATATGTTAGGACCTAAATTGCTTGATTTCCATGGAAGAGCTATGTAGAACACTATGCTTTGCTGTTGCTGTGTCGGTTTTCTCAAGAAACAAACCCTGTTTGTTCTCTGTACTTGCAGCGAGCAAAGAAGCTCTTGAAGACACGTACCTGCTTTCTCCACTACTGACGTATATTTTGTACCAGTTGGTGTATTCCTCGTCTGCAGAGCAAGAGCAAAGGTTTTAGGATCTAAATTGCTTGTTTTCCATGGAAGAGCTATTAAGAACACTATGCTTTGCTGTTGCTGTGTTGGTTTTCTAAAGACACAAGCCCTGTTTGTTCCCTGTGTTTTCAGCAAGCAGAGAAGCTGCTGCAGACACTTTCTTGCCCCTTTTCCACAAGTGAAGTATATTTTGTGCCAGTTGGTGTGTTCCTCCTCTGCAGAGCAAGAGCAAAGGTTTTAGGATCTAAATTACTTGTTTTCCATGGAAGAGCTATGTAGAACACTATGCTGTGCTGTTGCTGTGTTGGTTTTCTAAAGACACAAGCCCTGTTTGTTCCCTGTGTTTTCAGCAAGCAGAGAAGCTGCTGCAGACACTTTCTTGCCCCTTTTCCACAAGTGAAGTATATTTTGTGCCAGTTGGTGTATTCCTCGTCTGCAGAGCAAGAGCAAAGGTGTTAGGACGTAAATTGCTTGTTTTCCATTAAAGAGCTATGTAGAACACTATGCTTTGCTGTTGCTGTGTCGGTTTTCTCAAGACACAAGCCCTGTTGGTTGTCTGTGTTTGCAGCAAGCGGAGAAGCTCTGGAAGACACGTACCTGCTTTCTCCACTACTGACGTATATTTTGTACCAGTTGGTGTGTTCCTCGTCTGCAGAGCAAGAAGAAAAGCCGTTGCGGCCTAAATTGCTTGATTTCCATGGAAGAGCTATGTAGAACACTATGCCTTGCTGTTAAAGTATTGGTTTTCTCAAGACACAGGTCCTGTAGTTCTCTGTGTTTTCAGCGAGCAGAGAAGCTCTTGAAGACACGTACCTGCTTTCTCCACTACTGACATATATTTTCCCCCAGTTGGTGTGTTCCTCGTCTGCAAAGCAAGAGCAAAGGTGTTAGGACATATATTGCTTGATTTCCATAGAAGAGCTATGTAGAACACTATGCTTTGCTGTTGCTGTGTTGTTTTTCTCAAGACACAAGCCTTGTTGGTTCTCTGTACTCGCAGCGAGCAGAAACGCTGCTGCAGACCCTTTCCTGCTTTCTCCACTAGTGCCTTACGTGTTGTACCAGTTTGTGTATTCCTCGTCTGCAGAGCAAGATCAAAGGTTTTAGGACTTAAATTGCTTGATTTCATTGGAAGAGCTATTAAGAACACTATGCTTTGCTGTTGCTGTGTTGGTTTTCTCAAGACACAAGTCCTGTTGGTTGTCTGTGTTTGCAGCAAGCAGAGAAGCTGCTGCAGACACTTTCTTGCCCCTTTTCCACAAGTGAAGTATATTTTGTACCAGTTGGTGTATTCCTCGTCTGCAGAGCAAGAGCAAATATGTTAGGACCTAAATTGCTTGATTTCCATGGAAGAGCTATAAAAAACACTATGCTTTGCTGTTGCTGTGTCGGTTTTCTCAAGAAAGAAATCCTGTTGGTTCTCTGTACTTGCAGTGAGCAGAGAACCTCTTGAAGACACGTACCTGCTTTCTCCACTACTGACGTATATTTTGTACCAGTTGGTGTATTCCTCGTCTGCAGAGCAGGAGCAAAGGTTTTAGGACCTAAATTGCTTGATTTCCTTGGAAGAGATATGTAGAACACTGTGCTTTGCTGTTACTGATTTGGTTTTCTCAAGACACAAGTCCTGTTGGTTGTCTGTGTTTTCAGCAAGCAGAGAAGCTGCTGCAGACACTTTCTTGCCCCTTTTCCACAAGTGAAGTATATTTTGTACCAGTTGGTGTATTCCTCGTCTGCAGAGCAAGAGCAAATATGTTAGGACCTAAATTGCTTGTTTTCCATGGAAGAGCTCTGTAGAACACTATGCTTTGCTGTTGCTGTGTCGGTTTTCTCAAGAAACAAACCCTGTTTGTTCTCTGTACTTGCAGCGAGCAGAGAAGCTCTTGAAGACACGTACCTGCTTTCTCCACTACTGACGTATATTTTGTACCAGTTGGTGTGTTCCTCGTCTGCAGAGCAAGAAGAAAAGCCGTTGCGGCCTAAATTGCTTGATTTCCATGGAAGAGCTATGTAGAACACTATGCCTTGCTGTTAAAGTATTGGTTTTCTCAAGACACAGGTCCTGTAGTTCTCTGTGTTTTCAGCGAGCAGAGAAGCTCTTGAAGACACGTACCTGCTTTCTCCACTACTGACATATATTTTCCCCCAGTTGGTGTGTTCCTCGTCTGCAAAGCAAGAGCAAAGGTGTTAGGACATATATTGCTTGATTTCCATAGAAGAGCTATGTAGAACACTATGCTTTGCTGTTGCTGTGTTGTTTTTCTCAAGACACAAGCCTTGTTGGTTCTCTGTACTCGCAGCGAGCAGAAACGCTGCTGCAGACCCTTTCCTGCTTTCTCCACTAGTGCCTTACATGTTGTACCAGTTTGTGTATTCCTCGTCTGCAGAGCAAGATCAAAGGTTTTAGGACTTAAATTGCTTCATTTCATTGGAAGAGCTATTAAGAACACTATGATTTGCTGTTGCTGTGTTGGTTTTCTCAAGACACAAGTCCTGTTGGTTGTCTGTGTTTGCAGCAAGCAGAGAAGCTGCTGCAGACACTTTCTTGCCCCTTTTCCACAAGTGAAGTATATTTTGTACCAGTTGGTGTATTCCTCGTCTGCAGAGCAAGAGCAAATATGTTAGGACCTAAATTGCTTGATTTCCATGGAAGAGCTATGTAGAACACTATGCTTTGCTGTTGCTGTGTTGGTTTTCTCAAGACACAAGTCCGGTTGGTTGTCTGTGTTTGCAGCAAGCAGAGAAGCTGCTGCAGACACTTTCTTGCCCCTTTTCCACAAGTGAAGTATATTTTGTACCAGTTGGTGTATTCCTCGTCTGCAGAGCAAGAGCAAATATGTTAGGACCTAAATTACTTGATTTCCATGGAAGAGCTCTGTAGAACACTATGCTTTGCTGTTGCTGTGTCGGTTTTCTCAAGAAACAAACCCTGTTTGTTCTCTGTACTTGCAGCGAGCAGAGAAGCTCTTGAAGACACGTACCTGCTTTCTCCAGTACTGACGTATATTTTGTACCAGTTGGTGTATTCCTCGTCTGGAGAGCAGGAGCAAAGGTTTTAGGACCTAAATTGCTTGATTTCCTTGGAAGAGATATGTAGAACACTGTGCTTTGCTGTTACTGTGTTGGTTTTCTCAAGACACAAGTCCTGTTGGTTGTCTGTGTTTGCAGCAAGCAGAGAAGCTGCTGCAGACACTTTCTTGCTCCTTTTCCACTAGTGAAGTATATTTTGTACCAGTTTGTGTATTCCTCGTCTGCAGAGCAAGAGCAAAGGTTTTAGGATCTAAATTGCTTGTTTTCCATGGAAGAGCTATGTAGAACACTATGCTTTGCTGTTGCTGTGTTGGTTTTCTCAAGACACAAGCCCTGTTTGTTCTCTGTGTTTTCAGCAAGCAGAGAAGCTGCTGCAGACACTTTCTTGCCCCTTTTCCACTAGTGAAGTATATTTTGTACCAGTTGGTGTATTCCTCGTCTGCAGAGCAAGTGCAAAGGTTTTAGGATCTAAATTGCTTGTTTTCCATGGAAGAGCTATGTAGAACACTATGCTTTGCTGTTGCTGTGTTGGTTTTCTCAAGACACAAGCCCTGTTTGTTCTCTGTGTTTTCAGCAAGCAGAGAAGCTGCTGCAGACACTTTCTTGCCCCTTTTCCACAAGTGAAGTATATTTTGTGCCAGTTGGTGTGTTCCTCCTCTGCAGAGCAAGAGCAAAGGTTTTAGGATCTAAATTTCTTGTTTTCCATGGAAGAGCTATGTAGAACACTATGCTTTGCTGTTGCTGTGTTGGTTTTCTCAAGACACAAGTCCTGTTGGCTGTCTGTGTTTGCAGCAAGCAGAGAAGCTGCTGCAGACACTTTCTTGCCCCTTTTCCACAAGTGAAGTATATTTTGTACCAGTTGGTGTATTCCTCGTCTGCAGAGCAAGAGCAAAGGTTTTAGGATCTAAATTGCTTGTTTTCCATGGAAGAGCTCTGTAGAACACTATGCTTTGCTGTTGCTGTGTTGGTTTTCTCAAGACACAAGTCCTGTTGGTTGTCTGTGTTTGCAGCAAGCAGAGAAGCTGCTGCAGACACTTTCTTGCCCCTTTTCCACAAGTGAAGTATATTTTGTACCAGTTGGTGTATTCCTCGTCTGCAGAGCAAGAGCAAATATGTTAGGACCTAAATTACTTGATTTCCATGGAAGAGCTCTGTAGAACACTATGCTTTGCTGTTGCTGTGTCGGTTTTCTCAAGAAACAAACCCTGTTTGTTCTCTGTACTTGCAGCGAGCAGAGAAGCTCTTGAAGACACGTACCTGCTTTCTCCACTACTGACGTATATTTTGTACCAGTTGGTGTATTCCTCGTCTGGAGAGCAGGAGCAAAGGTTTTAGGACCTAAATTGCTTGATTTCCTTGGAAGAGATATGTAGAACACTGTGCTTTGCTGTTACTGTGTTGGTTTTCTCAAGACACAAGTCCTGTTGGTTGTCTGTGTTTGCAGCAAGCAGAGAAGCTGCTGCAGACACTTTCTTGCTCCTTTTCCACTAGTGAAGTATATTTTGTACCAGTTTGTGTATTCCTCGTCTGCAGAGCAAGAGCAAAGGTTTTAGGATCTAAATTAATTGTTTTCCATGGAAGAGCTATGTAGAACACTATGCTTTGCTGTTGCTGTGTTGGTTTTCTCAAGACACAAGCCCTGTTTGTTCTCTGTGTTTTCAGCAAGCAGAGAAGCTGCTGCAGACACTTTCTTGCCCCTTTTCCACAAGTGAAGTATATTTTGTACCAGTTGGTGTATTCCTCGTCTGCAGAGCAAGTGCAAAGGTTTTAGGATCTAAATTGCTTGTTTTCCATGGAAGAGCTATGTAGAACACTATGCTTTGCTGTTGCTGTGTTGGTTTTCTCAAGACACAAGCCCTGTTTGTTCTCTGTGTTTTCAGCAAGCAGAGAAGCTGCTGCAGACACTTTCTTGCCCCTTTTCCACAAGTGAAGTATATTTTGTACCAGTTGGTGTATTCCTCCTCTGCAGAGCAAGAGCAAAGGTTTTAGGATCTAAATTGCTTGTTTTCCATGGAAGAGCTATGTAGAACACTATGCTTTGCTGTTGCTGTGT
Source organism: Prinia subflava (assembly GCF_021018805.1). NCBI lineage: Eukaryota > Metazoa > Chordata > Aves > Passeriformes > Cisticolidae > Prinia > Prinia subflava. Next base: position 6,200 of record NW_026960788.1, on the reverse strand, counting down.
TGGTTTTGTCAAGACACAAGTCCTGTTGGCTGTCTGTGTTTGCAGCAAGCAGAGAAGCTGCTGCAGACACTTTCTTGCCCCTTTTCCACAAGTGAAGTATATTTTGTACCAGTTGGTGTATTCCTCGTCTGCAGAGCAAGAGCAAAGGTTTTAGGATCTAAATTGCTTGTTTTCCATGGAAGAGCTATGTAGAACACTATGCTTTGCTGTTGCTGTGTTGGTTCTCTAAAGACACAAGCCCTGTTTGTTCCCTGTGTTTTCAGCAAGCAGAGAAGCTCTTGAAGACACGTACCTGCTTTCTCCAGTACTGACGTATATTTTGTACCAGTTGGTGTGTTCCTCGTCTGCAAAGCAAGAGCAAATGTGTTAGGACCTAAATTGCTTGATTTCCATGGAAGAGCTATGTAGAACACTATGCTTTGCTGTTGCTGTGTTGGTTTTCTCAAGACACAAGTCCTGTTGGTTGTCTGTGTTTGCAGCAAGCAGAGAAGCTGCTGCAGACACTTTCTTGCCCCTTTTCCACAAGTGAAGTATTTTTTGTACCAGTTGGTGTATTCCTCGTCTGCAGAGCAAGAGCAAATATGTTAGGACCTAAATTGCTTGATTTCCATGGAAGAGCTATGTAGAACACTATGCTTTGCTGTTGCTGTGTCGGTTTTCTCAAGAAACAAACCCTGTTTGTTCTCTGTACTTGCAGCGAGCAAAGAAGCTCTTGAAGACACGTACCTGCTTTCTCCACTACTGACGTATATTTTGTACCAGTTGGTGTATTCCTCGTCTGCAGAGCAAGAGCAAAGGTTTTAGGATCTAAATTGCTTGTTTTCCATGGAAGAGCTATTAAGAACACTATGCTTTGCTGTTGCTGTGTTGGTTTTCTAAAGACACAAGCCCTGTTTGTTCCCTGTGTTTTCAGCAAGCAGAGAAGCTGCTGCAGACACTTTCTTGCCCCTTTTCCACAAGTGAAGTATATTTTGTGCCAGTTGGTGTGTTCCTCCTCTGCAGAGCAAGAGCAAAGGTTTTAGGATCTAAATTACTTGTTTTCCATGGAAGAGCTATGTAGAACACTATGCTGTGCTGTTGCTGTGTTGGTTTTCTAAAGACACAAGCCCTGTTTGTTCCCTGTGTTTTCAGCAAGCAGAGAAGCTGCTGCAGACACTTTCTTGCCCCTTTTCCACAAGTGAAGTATATTTTGTGCCAGTTGGTGTATTCCTCGTCTGCAGAGCAAGAGCAAAGGTGTTAGGACGTAAATTGCTTGTTTTCCATTAAAGAGCTATGTAGAACACTATGCTTTGCTGTTGCTGTGTCGGTTTTCTCAAGACACAAGCCCTGTTGGTTGTCTGTGTTTGCAGCAAGCGGAGAAGCTCTGGAAGACACGTACCTGCTTTCTCCACTACTGACGTATATTTTGTACCAGTTGGTGTGTTCCTCGTCTGCAGAGCAAGAAGAAAAGCCGTTGCGGCCTAAATTGCTTGATTTCCATGGAAGAGCTATGTAGAACACTATGCCTTGCTGTTAAAGTATTGGTTTTCTCAAGACACAGGTCCTGTAGTTCTCTGTGTTTTCAGCGAGCAGAGAAGCTCTTGAAGACACGTACCTGCTTTCTCCACTACTGACATATATTTTCCCCCAGTTGGTGTGTTCCTCGTCTGCAAAGCAAGAGCAAAGGTGTTAGGACATATATTGCTTGATTTCCATAGAAGAGCTATGTAGAACACTATGCTTTGCTGTTGCTGTGTTGTTTTTCTCAAGACACAAGCCTTGTTGGTTCTCTGTACTCGCAGCGAGCAGAAACGCTGCTGCAGACCCTTTCCTGCTTTCTCCACTAGTGCCTTACATGTTGTACCAGTTTGTGTATTCCTCGTCTGCAGAGCAAGATCAAAGGTTTTAGGACTTAAATTGCTTGATTTCATTGGAAGAGCTATTAAGAACACTATGCTTTGCTGTTGCTGTGTTGGTTTTCTCAAGACACAAGTCCTGTTGGTTGTCTGTGTTTGCAGCAAGCAGAGAAGCTGCTGCAGACACTTTCTTGCCCCTTTTCCACAAGTGAAGTATATTTTGTACCAGTTGGTGTATTCCTCGTCTGCAGAGCAAGAGCAAATATGTTAGGACCTAAATTGCTTGATTTCCATGGAAGAGCTATAAAAAACACTATGCTTTGCTGTTGCTGTGTCGGTTTTCTCAAGAAAGAAATCCTGTTGGTTCTCTGTACTTGCAGTGAGCAGAGAACCTCTTGAAGACACGTACCTGCTTTCTCCACTACTGACGTATATTTTGTACCAGTTGGTGTATTCCTCGTCTGCAGAGCAGGAGCAAAGGTTTTAGGACCTAAATTGCTTGATTTCCTTGGAAGAGATATGTAGAACACTGTGCTTTGCTGTTACTGATTTGGTTTTCTCAAGACACAAGTCCTGTTGGTTGTCTGTGTTTTCAGCAAGCAGAGAAGCTGCTGCAGACACTTTCTTGCCCCTTTTCCACAAGTGAAGTATATTTTGTACCAGTTGGTGTATTCCTCGTCTGCAGAGCAAGAGCAAATATGTTAGGACCTAAATTGCTTGTTTTCCATGGAAGAGCTCTGTAGAACACTATGCTTTGCTGTTGCTGTGTCGGTTTTCTCAAGAAACAAACCCTGTTTGTTCTCTGTACTTGCAGCGAGCAGAGAAGCTCTTGAAGACACGTACCTGCTTTCTCCACTACTGACGTATATTTTGTACCAGTTGGTGTATTCCTCGTCTGCAGAGCAAGAGCAAAGGTTTTAGGATCTAAATTGCTTGTTTTCCATGGAAGAGCTATGTAGAACACTATGCTTTGCTGTTGCTGTGTTGGTTTTCTGAAGACACAAGTCCTGTTGGTTGTCTGTGTTTGCAGCAAGCAGAGAAGCTGCTGCAGACACTTTCTTGCTCCTTTTCCACTAGTGAAGTATATTTTGTACCAGTTCGTGTATTCCTCGTCTGCAGAGCAAGAGCAAAGGTTTTAGGATCTAAATTGCTTGTTTTCCATGGAAGAGCTATGTAGAACACTATGCTTTGCTGTTGCTGTGTTGGTTTTCTCAAGACACAAGCCCTGTTTGTTCTCTGTGTTTTCAGCAAGCAGAGAAGCTGCTGCAGACACTTTCTTGCCCCTTTTCCACTAGTGAAGTATATTTTGTACCAGTTGGTGTATTCCTCGTCTGCAGAGCAAGTGCAAAGGTTTTAGGATCTAAATTGCTTGTTTTCCATGGAAGAGCTCTGTAGAACACTATGCTTTGCTGTTGCTGTGTTGGTTTTCTAAAGACACAAGCCCTGTTTGTTCCCTGTGTTTTCAGCAAGCAGAGAAGCTGCTGCAGACACTTTCTTGCCCCTTTTCCACAAGTGAAGTATATTTTGTACCAGTTGGTGTATTCCTCGTCTGCAGAGCAAGAGCAAAGGTTTTAGGATCTAAATTGCTTGTTTTCCATGGAAGAGCTATGTAGAACACTATGCTTTGCTGTTGCTGTGTTGGTTTTCTAAAGACACAAGTCCTGTTGGTTGTCTGTGTTTGCAGCAAGCAGAGAAGCTGCTGCAGACACTTTCTTGCCCCTTTTCCACTAGTGAAGTATATTTTGTACCAGTTGGTGTATTCCTCGTCTGCAGAGCAAGAGCAAATATGTTAGGACCTAAATTACTTGATTTCCATGGAAGAGCTCTGTAGAACACTATGCTTTGCTGTTGCTGTGTCGGTTTTCTCAAGAAACAAACCCTGTTTGTTCTCTGTACTTGCAGCGAGCAGAGAAGCTCTTGAAGACACGTACCTGCTTTCTCCAGTACTGACGTATATTTTGTACCAGTTGGTGTATTCCTCGTCTGGAGAGCAGGAGCAAAGGTTTTAGGACCTAAATTGCTTGATTTCCTTGGAAGAGATATGTAGAACACTGTGCTTTGCTGTTACTGTGTTGGTTTTCTCAAGACACAAGTCCTGTTGGTTGTCTGTGTTTGCAGCGAGCAGAGAAGCTGCTGCAGACACTTTCTTGCTCCTTTTCCACTAGTGAAGTATATTTTGTACCAGTTGGTGTATTCCTCGTCTGCAGAGCAAGAGCAAAGGTTTTAGGATCTAAATTGCTTGTTTTCCATGGAAGAGCTATGTAGAACACTATGCTTTGCTGTTGCTGTGTTGGTTTTCTCAAGACACAAGCCCTGTTTGTTCTCTGTGTTTTCAGCAAGCAGAGAAGCTGCTGCAGACACTTTCTTGCCCCTTTTCCACTAGTGAAGTATATTTTGTGCCAGTTGGTGTGTTCCTCCTCTGCAGAGCAAGAGCAAAGGTTTTAGGATCTAAATTGCTTGTTTTCCATGGAAGAGCTATGTAGAACACTATGCTTTGCTGTTGCTGTGTTGGTTTTCTCAAGACACAAGTCCTGTTGGTTGTCTGTGTTTGCAGCAAGCAGAGAAGCTGCTGCAGACACTTTCTTGCCCCTTTTCCACTAGTGAAGTATATTTTGTACCAGTTGGTGTATTCCTCGTCTGCAGAGCAAGAGCAAAGGTTTTAGGATCTAAATTGCTTGTTTTCCATGGAAGAGCTATGTAGAACACTATGCTTTGCTGTTGCTGTGTTGGTTTTCTCAAGACACAAGTCCGGTTGGTTGTCTGTGTTTGCAGCAAGCAGAGAAGCTGCTGCAGACACTTTCTTGCCCCTTTTCCACAAGTGAAGTATATTTTGTACCAGTTGGTGTATTCCTCGTCTGCAGAGCAAGAGCAAATATGTTAGGACCTAAATTACTTGATTTCCATGGAAGAGCTCTGTAGAACACTATGCTTTGCTGTTGCTGTGTCGGTTTTCTCAAGAAACAAACCCTGTTTGTTCTCTGTACTTGCAGCGAGCAGAGAAGCTCTTGAAGACACGTACCTGCTTTCTCCAGTACTGACGTATATTTTGTACCAGTTGGTGTATTCCTCGTCTGGAGAGCAGGAGCAAAGGTTTTAGGACCTAAATTGCTTGATTTCCTTGGAAGAGATATGTAGAACACTGTGCTTTGCTGTTACTGTGTTGGTTTTCTCAAGACACAAGTCCTGTTGGTTGTCTGTGTTTGCAGCAAGCAGAGAAGCTGCTGCAGACACTTTCTTGCTCCTTTTCCACTAGTGAAGTATATTTTGTACCAGTTGGTGTATTCCTCGTCTGCAGAGCAAGAGCAAAGGTTTTAGGATCTAAATTGCTTGTTTTCCATGGAAGAGCTATGTAGAACACTATGCTTTGCTGTTGCTGTGTTGGTTTTCTCAAGACACAAGCCCTGTTGGTTGTCTGTGTTTTCAGCAAGCAGAGAAGCTGCTGCAGACACTTTCTTGCCCCTTTTCCACAAGTGAAGTATATTTTGTACCAGTTGGTGTATTCCTCGTCTGCAGAGCAAGTGCAAAGGTTTTAGGATCTAAATTGCTTGTTTTCCATGGAAGAGCTATGTAGAACACTATGCTTTGCTGTTGCTGTGTTGGTTTTCTCAAGACACAAGCCCTGTTTGTTCTCTGTGTTTGCAGCAAGCAGAGAAGCTGCTGCAGACACTTTCTTGCCCCTTTTCCACAAGTGAAGTATATTTTGTGCCAGTTGGTGTGTTCCTCCTCTGCAGAGCAAGAGCAAAGGTTTTAGGATCTAAATTGCTTGTTTTCCATGGAAGAGCTCTGTAGAACACTATGCTTTGCTGTTGCTGTGTTGGTTTTCTCAAGACACAAGTCCTGTTGGTTGTCTGTGTTTGCAGCAAGCAGAGAAGCTGCTGCAGACACTTTCTTGCCCCTTTTCCACAAGTGAAGTATATTTTGTACCAGTTGGTGTATTCCTCGTCTGCAGAGCAAGAGCAAATATGTTAGGACCTAAATTACTTGATTTCCATGGAAGAGCTCTGTAGAACACTATGCTTTGCTGTTGCTGTGTCGGTTTTCTCAAGAAACAAACCCTGTTTGTTCTCTGTACTTGCAGCGAGCAGAGAAGCTCTTGAAGACACGTACCTGCTTTCTCCACTACTGACGTATATTTTGTACCAGTTGGTGTATTCCTTGTCTGGAGAGCAGGAGCAAAGGTTTTAGGACCTAAATTGCTTGATTTCCTTGGAAGAGATATGTAGAACACTGTGCTTTGCTGTTACTGTGTTGGTTTTCTCAAGACACAAGTCCTGTTGGTTGTCTGTGTTTGCAGCAAGCAGAGAAGCTGCTGCAGACACTTTCTTGCTCCTTTTCCACTAGTGAAGTATATTTTGTACCAGTTGG